>NC_090927.1:255378164-255678164 GCF_040938575.1 Ambystoma mexicanum | reverse complement strand
CAGCACAGGCAGCAGAATTAGTAGCACTTCTTGTAACCCTAGAAATGCATGAGGATGAGGAAATCACAGTGTACTCAGACGCCGCCTACATGATGCAGTGGTAAATGCAGGACTGTCACAGTGGAAAAGGTGTGGCTTCCTACGTGCCGACAGCATGCCTGTGCAACACGCACCGTTATTGGATGAACTCATAGATGCACTAAAACTCCCATCAGCCATTGCCGTGGTGAAGTGCGCGGCCCATACGAAGGGGGAGGATTGCAAACTGGTTTGTTGCCCATCAAACAGATAATAGAGCTGCAGGGACACGCGCCACCGGAAGAGGGGTGATCCGTATCCCCCACAAATGCGATATAGTGACAGGGCAGCACCAGCAAACCGGTTATGCTCCTCGCATTATTCAATGTAGCATTAGAACAGCTTCACTATCCTGCCCATATAACCCGAGAGAGTCTTGCGGACCAGAATGCACAGGATTGGTTTTCCCCTAACCTTGCAGAACATGTTGCTGCTTTCATTGTTAATTGTGTTGTATGTCAAAAATATATGGCTGGGTACACCTTGCAAGTAGTGAGAGGAGCAGTATCCTGTCCTATTGGACCCTTCCAACATTTGCACATTGATTATGTAGCCATGCTCCAAAGCTGTAATGTCTACAGATACATGCTGGTAGTCGTATGCCCTTTCTCCTGATGGATGGAAGCCAATCCAGGCACACACCCTGATGCCACATGTGCTGCAAATGTCTTCATATGAGAGGTTTTCCCATGATGGAGGGTGTGCAAAGTTCTTTGGTCGGACAACAGACCACATTTTGTGAATTAATTATTTGAGCACATCACAATCCAACTAGGGATTAAGCATACATTCTCTTCCACTTTTCACCCACAAGCAAATGGGATTTGTGTACGCCTCAATGGCCTGCTCAAGGAGAGACTATCAAAACTAAAAATGACCCTGAAAAAAGGATAGCTCCATTGCCTACCCCTGACACTATTTGCATTATGTAATCAACCCATCTCAGACCATCACCTGACACATCATGAGCTGGTGACGGGAACCTGCCATTTGCTCCTCCCACTAGAGCATGAACTGACATCCACAGTGCCACAATTGTCCTCGGATCTGAGATGCATGAGTACTTAGCTGCGATGACGGCAAGTGTCTCTTTTATATCTCAACAGTTTCAAGCACGGCAGAGGAGGTTGAAGAAGAGTGTTGAGGATGACCAACAGCTTGAAACAGTAACCTTACTCCAGCCCCCAGTCCTCTACCCAGGACACTCTGTTATAAAAAATTTAAACAGATCGTGGCACAAGCCCTGTTTCGATGGCCACTTTGTCATGGAATACATTTCCCTCACTGGTGTAAAAGTCTAAGGCAGGAGAGCATGGATTCACCTGGGTGACTTCAAACTCTGCCAAGATGAGACCCCCCGGCCACCAGTCCCAAGACGCTGAAGCAGAAGAAGTAGCAAGAGTGCAAACCTGGTCCATTACAAGGAGCAGACAACAACCCATAGAGAATTAATGCAACCACACTGTCTTTTTTACACAAGCAAATAGTCTGCTCCAGCAAACTTTTCATCGAAAAGACCCTTTTTACCTGCAGAGTAAGAAGGACACACATTTTGAGGAAAGAAAAAAAACGTGTTAAATGTCACCTCTCAAGGTATTATTATATGCAATTCTTTCATTTGGAGTGGACACTTACCATGCTTTCAAAAACAATAGGGCACAACTTCTTTATTAGTGAACCCTAAAACAGTTTCTATTCAAGAGGATCTTTATAGCAATAATCGTTCAATTCTTTTTGTAGAGATTTATTATTTGAGAATTAACGTAAAAGCAAAAAAATAAAAAAGGATCTTTTCAAGTTTATTAAATACAGGCTTCTGGCACGCAGACAACATGAGCATGCACCTTTGTACCATATGCACCAAAAAAGTGATTGGAGTGATATTTGTTGCTTTCTGCTGTCTCTATCCCTTTACGCTCCTGGCGTTACAAAAGGTAGCCCTCTATCATGTACCTGAAACAACATATGCTGATGTAACTCCTATTCCCCGGTTGGACAAAGTAATGACCCAGCCTTTCACTAGTACCACTAAACACAAACAGACTCAAAAGAAATGCTGATAGTAATTTTGAACACAAACGCTTATAGGGCTGATTCGGCCCTTGTAACAAATAATATGTAGTATCAGTTCTTTCCGGTTGGGAAGAGAGACATCAGGGGAGAGCTGCTATGTGTGCTCTCTCATTCACTATGCCAAGAGCGCTTCCAGGACATTAGCGGCTATTGAAATGCCAGCCACAAGAGCACAGTGCCTAATGCATCTGGCACTCTACCCAACCAAGGGCCAATTTTAAGGGAAATGTGCTACTTTGCGATGGATGTCAAAGAAAATGTTCCCCTATGGGGATAGCTACATAAAAACAAAAACTATGATGGATGACAATTGGAGCAAAAATAAGATGATACAATATATATTGGACGGCCCAAACAGAGGAGAAGCTAGAATAGTAGCTCAAAGGGAATTGAAATGCCCAACTGATAGGAGAAGAGAGATAGAAGAGAGACAGGGGGGAATGCCTGGGTGCTGGGAAAGGCCACAATTACTAGTATACGGACATGTATTTAACTCAGAAGGATGGACAGTGCCAGTAGAGGTTGTGCAGACAGAGATTGATTGGTGTCTCAGGGAATGGGCAGAGTACTCCAAAGTGTTTAGCTGGGTGGAAAATGAGGCAGGTCCCATACCCATAATACAAGAGCACCACACTATGTTTTCAGAATTATGGTTCAGTGAAGGTTGGATTAAATGAAGGGTGCAAACGCATATCAAAAGTACCTGGTATGAAAATTGGTACAGCAGTGCTCATGTACCACTATTGGGCCCGTGGATCGAAAGCTTACATGCAATTGCCTCCAAATTGGGAAGGAATATGTTCCCTAGTTTTGCTAAATAACCCAGCCCTAGTAGTACCTCAGAAGGAGACACAAATTGGTGGGTTCCCTTAAATGGATGCGCACTAGAGAAAGAAAGGTCCCTAACCCTCAAACGGTTAAAGAGGAGTAACAATTATGTCAAACAAGATGGGAAAAGCACTTAATAAGATCTTTAAGGAGCATAGACGGTTCAGTAGGAAAGAAATGTTCTTCACTTCTGTCATTCCCGGGATACAGACAAACACAAATGCCAAATGGTTACAGATAACCCGTTGGGAATTAGTACATACTATTAACTCGACAGTGAAAGGCTTCAATGCCATAAAGGAAGAGCTAGCTCAGAGCTGTGAGGCTCATGACTCTTCAAAATATGTATGTCCTGGACCTTATCACATCTATGGAGGGTGGCGTGTGCACTAGAATCGATCCATCCTGTTGTACCTGCGTACCTGCCCATGATAGAGATCATGGACCCTCACAGAATCTATTACACTGCTAACAGATCTCCACCCAAAAATGGTAGAGGAAGTGAATGAAGTGGAGCATGACGACTGGCTCCCTTACCTGTTTTCCTGGATTCTCTTCAGGCTGACCAATGCATTTGAGGTATTAATAGCTGTATTAGTGTTGGTGCAATTTCGATTCTGTATCTTAAGGATCACCATAGGTCAATTTAAGTTGACTGCTAAAAAGACAGTAGTAATGTAAATTGTGAAAGACATGGTCAGTAAGACGGATGAGCACACACCGACTGATAGCCTACCTCTGTTGCACCTAAAACAAAATCCCATAATCCCCCCAGGCACGAAATGTCTTTATCCCAGAGAATCTCACAACTACATGGGACGGTGAGTGTTCTGCGAACCGGATGGGGAGTGCTGCTATATGACCTAGAGTGTGGACAAACATATAAAAAACGCAAGCGACCTGCGGGGGTGATGAAGATATGGATTGGCAAGGAGGGGAGGGTCCTCACAGGAGTATGGTCAAGGACTCGGCCGGAGGGGGGAATGAAGAGAGGCAAATGAATGTGTAATTCATTACATCACCCCACCCCGATATTGTAGGAATGGAAAATGTACTTCACTTATGGCATTTTCCCCTCACCGGCGTCATACAGCCGATGTGAAAGACGTTACTCACTAAGGCAACTCACCACCCTTGCCCTGGAGGAATCAAAGAGGAGCTGAATTTGCAGGTTTTGGAGGATAGGAACCAAGATGACGAAAGCAAAGTACATCACTGCTGGAGCTGACACACATTGGTGTAGTAGACTAGACACAAAGCAGATACATATCCACCACGAACATGAACAAACACTAGGTCAAACTGCATTTAAACATGAAGATTATGCTGGTATCCAATAGGTTAAAAAACATACTCTATATACACTGACACACAAGAATATATAAAGCTTGCTTAACGCAGAAGTGCAACAAGGATGAGTGGCCATGTAAAACAAGATGGATGCGCAGCCACATTCAAGTGAATGCAGCGACGCCAAGAAACCTCAAAGCTGCAGTGAGACCTGGTTTGCTGGGTTAGCAGAAAAGCCAAATCTTATCAGCTCAGACGGCAGGTGCACATGTCTTGCCAAGGTTACAGCAGAAAGAAATGTTTGGATTGGTGCCCAAGAGAACAGACAATAGCAGTTCCTAGGCATTTAATACATTTCTCTTAGATTAAGAAAACAAATAATGCTGGAAGGTCAGATTTCCATTGACTTAGGCTCAATATTAGGGGGAAAGGTAGCTCAAACAAGTCTCTAGAGGCCAAGGAAGGCAAACGCACCTGCATTAATAAGGGCTAAAATCCTACTGAGCAGCACAATCCAAACGTGGTCTCCACACACGTGACCTACAGGTGCAGAAAAGGGACTATTCATTAGTATCAGGGACAGACAAGTTAAGCCCTTCGCTTCCACCGACCTTTCAGGACGTACAATACAAAACTATGGTCAGTTCTGGCTCGTGGCCTAGAGAATCAGGGATGTTATCCAACTAGGGAAAAATAGCACCTTGGTGCCATTCTCACCAGCCCCTATTGTTGCTCATGTGCTGATAACCTTCGAAATCGCCATGTCGTGTAAAACTAATGTTGACAAATCCCTACCCACTAACAATGCTGACCTATAATTGTTGCAGTGGCCAATAATATTGTATTACAATGACATGTACTCACCTGTATCAATTTAGTAGGTTGTCTCAGGAGGAGCTATCAGATAGAGTGTGGCCAATGAAAGTACTAACCCCTATGGAAAATATACTTAGTTGATTACCCTAACCAATCCCTCCACACATAGGTTTTTGTTATCTAGAATTTGATGAACGTCACTTGATATGCAATCCTTGTTTTTAAGCTGTCATCAACCCTGAATGTGACCGAGAGCTCTGAGATTTTCTTGATGTCCACAGCTGTCCCGGTTTTATATGATTGTGAATAAAACAGGTCTTTGTCAATTTTTGGGGCTTTTTCGTGATTGAGCAGGAAATTTCCCCAACCTGTCCTGTCTCCTTACCCAGGGGATTCCACCACCATCTCAACATTTGCATATGGTCTTTTCCCTACTATAACAACATGGCTGGCAAAAATCAATGATATGGAAGATTGGCCTGAGCAAATGCCAGAAGTCACGATTAATTTAAAACATTTCAGCCATTAACCTTCAGTTCTGTTGAGGCTGTGCAGAGAGCATGAGCAGGAGGATCAGGAATTACTGGCACCATTTTTATTGTTTCATTAAATTGATTATAAACAAAATGAATATTTCTATGATAATAGCTGAGTGAGTGACGCTGGCCTTCTCATGCCGTGACTAGTTTTAACATTGATAATGGATTTCAGCCCATGATGCCTGGCCGTTCTATCACCCAGAACACAGGGCTTTACAGCTGGGCACATGCATGCCTTTCTGCTTAATGGCACCACTGTTTTGTTAAAGTGATACTACACTAAACTCTCCCTAATCCCCACATTACACCACAACCATCCCTTTCTCCCCTGCCACAAGCTGCCTTTGCACCAGTGATCTCTCCTACCAAGACCTTTAAATCTGGAGAGGATATAAGATCACCATACTTCAGATAAGAGGCAAGAAACAATCCTCTCTTATGAAGAAGGGTTGAAGATCCCGAATCCAGAATGCTGGCTGAGCAGGCAGCAGCTTGAAACAGGAGCTCCTGTCTCCCTGATCTTAGATAATCTAAAGATACAATGAATATTAATACCAAAAAGAAGTTTGAATCCCTTGAGAACCCTGCCTCCAAGAAAACTAAGGCTGATATAGAGGAGACACCTAGCGCTGAGGATATCTACATGCTGCTGTTGCAGGTTTCCCAGGATGTTTGAGAGATGAAGGCCTCACCTGGATGGAAGAGTTGGACAACTAGCAAAGCACCCAGCGGGCCTCTCTAGAGCGATTTCGGGAAGCTACAAAGGATATAATGATCTAAGAAAAGAAATGGAAGATTTGAAGATTAAAATCTTAATGTTGGATTTGAAATCCAGAAATCAAAACTTTAGGCTTATGGGCCTGCCTGAAAATATAACTAAAGATGGGCAAATAGATGACAATCTAATCAGAATACTATCAGAAATGCATGGTCAAGGAACTCTTTCCCCAGGGGATTTAGATTATGCCTTCAGAGTAGGAAAATTGGACAGTATAAACATAGCTCCCAACCTTTTGTGTCACCAAGGCAGGTGAAAACACCCGATTTTCTTTTTGGCGGGTGAGAGGCCCATAGAAGTGAATGGGCGTAGGAGGGGCTTGGCGGGTGATTCATCAGCTTTCAAGGCGGTTGACAGCCGCCAAAAGTGGGTGAGTTGAGAGCTATGGTATAAAACCAAGGCAAATTGAAATGGTTTCTTACAAAAGTGAATGCTAAAGAGAAAGTACTGAAGGCAGAAAGAGAAAAAGGGCAAGTGACAATAAATCACAGTTGGCATTCCGGATTATCCAAAAGATTTAGTGGAGAGAAGGAAACTATTCTTGGAAGCTAAGGGATTGGCAAAAGAAAAGGAAATTAAAACTGCATTAATCAAGCCAGCAGACCTTAAAATATATTTCCTGAATGGCCTTCAATCAACAGAAGACCCTGAAGAGGCAAAGAGGTGGCTTATTAGTTATGAAAACTAAATCCAAGGTTTTAAATAGCGTTCCCATGGTTTAGGGCTGTGGTTTTGAGTATGGATGAGTGGTTGAATGCATTTAGTATACAATGCACAATTTAGGATATTTTACATGTTGGCACACTTATATAGATATTTACTTTCCCAGGTGTTCAGATGTCCCTTTTTAGATAGTTTCTTGTAATTAAAGTCACTTTTAATTAGATTTTTGCCCATCAAAATGGCGTTGTGCAACAGTTTAGAATCCTATTATGTTTCGATTTTTTTTAAATAAGTTGAAAAGTAATAAGGTTTGGTTGTGTTTCAAAACATGATGCGTTTTTCTTAGGTCCTTTCCTCTAGCTATAATGAAGCGAGCGAAACGAAGGTGGTGATTACGTCAAGATGGAGGTTATGGAACGTAGAGTGGGAGTTCAGTGCTTGGCTTTTAAAGTGGTTGGTCGGATGCTTTTGGTGTCGGGGCGGCGTGCGTAATGCAGTATATGCATTTCCCAGAGGACTTGACACTAAGCTGTATTAGTGTCTTCCCGGACAACTTTACGTTCTTTGTATTCAAGTGCAGTTGTTGTTCAATTGTGAAGTAAAGTTCAGGGACAACCTTTCTCAACGCACAAACCCATCCTTGGCTTTAATATAATGCTTCTAGCTTACACTGCCAGCAAAACCACTGTGTTTGTTGAGGCTTTAGAGTGTTATGTCCTGGTCTGGGGGCAATCGGACCAGGCGGACCATGGCTGGGGGCACCCAGGCCGACCTCAGCATCAAATGCTGGTGTTGCCAAGCAGGGGCACCGGCTTGCACAGTGGAGTAACTTTGCTGAAAATGTTGGGGGGCGGGGGGTGACATGACAACTGAATGAAAGGGGTGGGGTGAAGTGAGGGGGGATGGTGGTTCTGGGGGATCATTTCGGCCAAATTTGGTCGATTGGTAGATTTGACCGAATTCGGTCATCCCCATTAGTTCGAAGCCAAAGATACCGAACATGAAGAGCAGTGGTTGCAGGGGTGGCCCCCCTGAGCCCATGTTTGGTATTTTTGGCTTTGGCGGTATGCAGGGGTGTCCCCCGCTTCCTCAGCATTGGTGGCAGGGGACCCAACAAAAAAAAAAAAAAAGAAAAGGGAGGCTGCACCGTCAGATCCGAACCGCGTTAAAGGTATGGATATGACGCTGCATGTCACAGGAGAGGCAGCGGATGGCGAAAAGGTAAGTGGGGGGGTTTATGGGTGTACTGGCAGTTTGAGAGGACATGGGTTTGGTTTTTTGTACCGAGGTAAAAAACATATTCGCAGCGAAAAGGACTACGGTTAATTCTGCTGTGATTTTGTACGACGGTCAAACAACCTAAATCCCTGAGGCAAAACACTAAACTACTACACTACAAGAGCCCATTGCTGACGCTCTGTTATAACTTACATAAAACTGTGGTGTATCTTTAAAATTCAATTGAGCCCCCACACATTTTCAGTCGGCCTGCCATGTACCCAGTGACGCAACATAACATTCACAATCTTAATTCCACTAGAACATACAAACAATGCATTATTTATCATTCATTCAGACGCAAAAGTCAGCACACATATTCTTGCACACACTCTCACTCAGACCCAAATGCACCCAGCATCTCCACTGACGTACACTGTGTGCACACAACATTTATATGTACATTTACAATAACACATGGAAACAGTGGTGCAACGTCCATTGAGCAGACCAGACTTTATCACACCCTGATACCTGAAATTTTGGACTACATTGACTTGAACTAGCTGAACTATAAAGCCATGGCCGAAAAGGACCAGATTCACTGGAATGTCAGCAATTTGCCTGATTTTTCCTTTCATTCAAAGGCAAAAACCATTGGTTAATGCAGTGCAGTGGGTGACCAACTATAATTGGTATAGAATTTTAAATGCATCTCCAAACTTGGATTCTGCACAGCACCTTATATGTCTACGTGCTGATAGATTGTTCCTACAAGATTCTGACTGATTAAAATTAAAGTATGTTTTCCTGTGTTCAAATGGCTCCAAGCAGTGGAGTACCCTGAGCAGGAGAGTCGAAAGGGGGTGGACAAACTTCCCCCCCGCGTAGCTCTTTTAAGAGCCAGACTGGGACATTTGTCATTGGGACACCTCTCTCATTCGGCCAATGTGTGCTGAGGAATCCCTGTTCAGCACGCTCATTGTCCTGGCAGCAGGACACCTTACCCGTTCCGAACGGTAGAGGTGTCCCGCTGCCAGGACAATGTCCCAAGGAGCTCCGGGCAGCAGAGGGTTCTCATGTTGCTCTGTATCAACGGAGTATTACAATGTGAGCTATGAGGCACTGACAGGAGGGAGGGAGGGGGTACTAGTAGCAGGGACGTTTGTCCCTTTAGAAATGTGAACGGGAGGGAGTGATCAGAAGTGAGAAGGGTGCATAATGTTGCATGCTTTATGAAACAATGACTATGGCTTTAAAATCCAAGGAAGATTTGTTAGTCTCCCATTAATCTACATGATGTTATTGTGAGTTTGCATGAAGAATGAGGAGAATGAAACTAAAGCCATACTCCCATTGATTAAAATATTTCTAAGACAATGTATATAGTGCATGGTTAGTTTACTATGAAAGGCTAGCTTTCATAATGTAAGTTATGTAATGGGGTTTGCTTCCAATGTATTACTATAAACAATTATATGTTATATGTATTATAACAATAATAGGCACATGAAATGTAAAGCAAAACCTTAATAAATATCTATATCAACTAAGCCTGGAAAGATGTGCACAGTCGCTTAAATTGGCCACATCATTTAACCAAGTGTGCGATCCTGAGCAAATTATTTAATCACATTGTGCCTTATCTGCAGCTCTGTAAGTGATTCTGATTCATTTCAAAGCTTATGTTAATGTATCATGCCATTATAATGGAAAAGCCTAATTACTATAGAGTTGCTCCACATATAACAATAGTGCAATTTAGGTATTTTGCACCACAAAGTTATTTGTCACTTGGCTTATTTATGGCAACTTATTCTAAAGTCACTTCCATGGGGGCTCCAAGTATCAAAGACTGATGATGCACCTTGCAATGTCCTTTTCTGTGAAGTCACTTCTGTTGGTCCAATCCTATGATAATTAGGATGTTTGCATGTATTTTGCCTCAGTGGGCTTGGACAGAGCTCCCCACAAACATACACAAACACAATTAAAAAAAATGTGTTTTTAAAAAGTTCCTCTGCTCTGCTTACAAATACCGCCCAGGCCACGTGTCATGTTACACCGACCTAACCTCTCCGCACCCACACGCCTCCAGACAGAAACCAGGAAGCTGAATGAGCTTCCTAGTTCCCGTCTGTGTGTCGCATGACCATGAAGCCGGAAAGCGATGCTCTGTGCCGCTGGCCCCCGGAAGTGCTGCTGCTAGCGTGACAGCAGAGGCGCCAGGCCCTGCAACACCCAGTTCAGCACCCTGGCTGCTGACTTTGTGTCAGGCCAGCCAGGATGAGGGACTGAGCCATGCAGGGCATCCCAGCCATGAATGTGTTGCAGTGCGGCTGCCAGGCATCTCTGCATTATGGAATGAGACAACGCAAGCCTTGCTGAGCTTGCTGACCCCAGCCGGGCTTGCGCTGTCCAATTACATAATTGATGATTGCAGCCCCCCCCCGCAGTCCCTCCAAAAGATGGGGGGGACAAAAAGGCATGCCACAGAAGTTGGGGGGGGACTAAACCCTCTGCCCCCCCCTATAATTACGCCCATGGGCTTGCACCAGGTAGAGTTGCCCAGCAGGGGCTCTACTGGCCTGGCAGGAAGCCAGGGTAGACGGCATTGCCCAGCAGGGGCACCGTCATGGTAGAGGCATGTGGCCGGTCAAGTGGCACAGCGAGTAGAGCGCTCGCTTTGACATCCGTGCAGAGCCTGCGAACGCAGGTTCGAATCCCGGCAGCGCCAAACTCAGCGTTTCATCCTTCCGAGGTCGATAAATGAGCACCACACACCGTGGGTAATAATAAGCAGCGCTCAGATACCTGAGGGTTCGTAGCGCTATATAAATGCCAAATTATTATTATTATTATAGGGCTTGGCAGGGCAGGCCCTCAAGCAACTACGCAGCACCAGCATGGTGCTGCTGAATCAAGACACAGCACACCATAGTCCCATACTCCAGGACTGAATAAGCCAGAGCCCGCCCATTCCTTTTTATTCAATATCGTCACGTGGCTACTGCCACGAGCTTCTGGGAGATACCATGCTCCCAGGAGGGGTGACCCATTACATTGAGCTCTATTTGTGCGGGTCGTGACTCGTGATAGAGACGACTTGACTTCCATCCGCATGAAGGTTACATGTCAAAATGTCTACTGTTTAATTAAGCAATAGAAACAACCATTATTTCGGTGTCAAGGGCACATTTTGTTTTTGGCGTGTGGGGCGATATTGGTTCAGGTTTGAGGTACTTTGTGCATGCCTTTGATGTTTTAAAACCTGTTTGTATACTTTCTAGACTGCTTTCCACAAAGCTTGAAATGTCTGAACAATTCGACCAATGGGAAGCTGGCGTTAAGCCGTATAGATGCCATTGGACAGTGCTGTTCAACTGAAGCATATGTAATATATCATTTATAACATGCCTATACTACGGCGGACCTGAGAGGAGGGGGCCGCGGCTCCAGTAAGAAGCACGCCGAAGGCCTCCACATCACCGGGAACACATGGTACAAGCGGCGGACGGCGCCCCATGATGTATAGGAAGGTGATGAGATGGTTCGCTTTGGCCGGCTGACTCCAGGGATATAGGAGCTGTGGCCCATGACCTGGTGACAGAGTAGCAGGCTTGTTATAGACAGGGTATCAATGACTTGGAAACAGGTATGTTAGAATGGTTATTAGTTTTCGTTAACCATGTCCTACTCCAGAGTGGTTTGAGTCATTGGAAATGATTGTGATTTTTTAAAGTCCCACATTTATTATATTGGTTCAGTTTCATCTGCTCTTGATAATGCCTTACTTATGATCTGTTGTTAGCACTTTGAAGTCCACCAGGCATGAATAGCGGTATGTACATTCCGCCTTTAACATAACATAATACAGGGAAATAATCAGCATTTGTTGTATACTGGTGTCTAAAGCATAATGCACTCTGCTCTATTGCCAGATAGATTGTACTTTCTCGTATAGTATAGGATTTGCTAACCTGTGTCATTGTAAACTCTAGCCAATAAAGGCAATAACCTATGCCTTGAAGAGCACTGAGACAAGTTGTCTTAAATTAATCTCAACATAAAAGAGGGAGCAATGGAACCCTTAAGGGGTGGTGATTTAGCCAGACATCTGTGTTAATATGCATCTTAATTGTCACAGTAAGGGCCCTTTTAACATCATAGTTCTACATATGTGAGCATTGCACAGGTGGAAGGGCACAGGAACATGTTAAGAAGGTGTATTCTCTATGGTCTGTGGAGTCATTTGTCAAGTTGATAACGAGAATTTCCAAGAGGCGAGGCATTTCCTTGGTTTAATATATACAATTGGCATTATTGTTAGATCAATGGTGCTCAATTCCGGAAACGCAATATTTGATTACAGCAGGTCTATTAAGCTATATGGTGACAGAGAGCAGCCATGAAGTTGCGCCCAGACCGGGGTACCGCGGATGAGGTGTCGGAGTGTTCTTTCATTGTAATAACGTTACTGAATGCTGTAAAGGATTCCAATCAGGCGTCACACCGGACCAGGACTCTTGCCCTTAGCCTGGGATGTAGTGCTAAATTAGAATGCTTTTTCTTTATTTTTAACAAATTCAGATTGAGCTGGCACCCAACCTGTCTCACACCCCCTTTTACAAATACCCCGGGTCACAATGGACCATGAACCAGGCCGGTAGGTGGGAATAAAATATTTATTTTAAAATTCAAATGAGATCACACAATTTTAATATTGGGCAGCAATCACCAATGGGGTGATAATTACAGAATACATGATGAAATACACTTAGTTTGATCTTCTGTTATAACATATCCAAAGCACAGATGAATAGGAGCAATTTTACTGTTTGGGTAGATAGCACCAGAGTTATGATTTCCCCTGCAATGCTCTCTCAAACCACAATTAATTGAATTTTGAGTGGATAGACAGGAGCAGTCAAATAAGAGGCAAAAACCCTTTGCAATTGCATAAAATGGCACTCGGAATTGGCAAATAATTAAATGAATGTGCGGTTGAATCAATGAGGTAAATATGATTTATCACAGTATCAGGGATGTAATATCACTAGCAACTACAAGGCAAGGTATCAACAAAGGGCATAGGGTTCAAAAAGCAACTTGAAAGTAAAAACACAGTGCAGCCAAAATCACACGTTGAAAAGTTGCATTTTACACTTTTTGCAGTTTTAAATGTCAAAACGGTTTTTGAAAATAACGGGTGAAATAGACGGAATCGGAATGCGGCTTTTAGGCTGGGTGATAGATGCACATGACAGGGATAATATAGAATTGAAAGAGTGGCTCTAGCTGAATACCTGGATGAGACTTTCAATGTGGAATGAAATTCGGTTTTGGTAAAATAAAGCAGTTAAAATGAGAAAATCGGTTTGGAAAGAAAAAGACAAATTTCACTTACAGTAGATTTAATGGCTAGAAAAGAGGAACGCCACCCTTGAATAGAAAAGGTATGCTGCAATTGTAACCCTTCACGCAGTGTGCCTCATTTCTTTAGGGAAAATTAATTAATTTAATCAAAATTTTACTAAGGACTTACAAGATGGGGTGAATGAAAGAATGGAGCTAACACTATGAAATCAAGGATGCACAGAGAATTTGAACAATATTAAACAAGTTATCAAGGTATGGATAGGATTGCTTGAAGAGTGCAACAAAGACAAATTATCAGGATGGGGTAGGCTATGTGTTGCTATAGGATTGGGACATACTCGCAATCCGCACTTGAGTTTGAGATTTGGGACAGGCAACCGGGTTCTGGACTCAAAAGGCTCTGGTCACAGCAAGGCGGCGGACTCTCCTAGCAGAACAACAGCTGGGTCTGTCTGGTCACTGGATAGCAAGGGTACAGCTGGCATGCAGATGGTGGGGCAGAAAGCCGGCCTGGTCACAGGATACTCCCAAAAGGGTACCATAGCTTTCCCTCCTGGGTATTGGGGTTTTTAGTGGGGTTTCTGGATCAATGGTCTTGCCTGGATAGGGTCAGCTATGCTCTGGCCTGGCAGTAGAATCTGGGATCTGCAAAGTGGATCTGGAATGTCTGGATATGCAGGCACTGGAAATTCAGGAGAGAGTGGGCCTGTCTGTCAGCTTCCCCTTTTTATAAGGCAGGTGACTCACAGGATTTATTGTTGGGCAGGACTTTGCTAGACCTACCCCGAAGAACCAGAGAGGTCAGCCTATGTTGGTCGCCTCTTCAAGGAGGGGACTCCGTTTATGGGGTTGTATTTTTATGAGGTGCAAAGCCATCCCACAGTCCTTTTTGCCTTAAATCAATCTTAACATTAATCACACATTTATACAGTTGTGGCACTTTTGCGAATTACATAGGAAAATTGCATATTTCATACAGAACATGGTAATCCCACTCCCAGGTCTGTATGACATTATTTCGCCCTTCTAATGGTTTTTCGCAATTTTTAGTGTAACCCGCTTCACCCAAAATCCCACAATTTTAGGCATGTGTACATATTATCATTGGGCATATTTCCATTAATCTTGTTTGAAAGCTACGAAAAATGACCTTTAAACTGTAAAACTGTTACATTACTGCATTGTCCGGTTATAGAAGTAACAGTCTTTAAAGTTTATTCATTAAATAGTCTTTTGAGCCTAAATGGGCTGGCCTTTGACCTCCAACTGGGACAATATTTTTCCAGGCTACCACCAACTGTCAGTTTAGCCCAGGGTTGCCATGGAATTTCCCAGTTTGAGTGAATGGTTGGTGTTACTTCCAAAGTAACATGTATGTGTCCTGGAACTCTATTGTGTGAAGCTGGAGCTCAGCCACAAAGTCTGATGGGGGTGTGATATTTTTCATCTTGGCCATTCAAAGTTTCCAACGGCAAAAAGCAACACGTAGGTGTCCCAGAAATCCATTGTGGCTTCTTTTGGGGGGATGCAATATCCTTTGAAGCCAGGGCAGGGAAAACCTGTTCTGTGGCTTCCACAGAACAGCCAATGAATTTCTTTATATATTTATTTAGTTTTCCTGAGCCCAAAAAGCAAGGCTGTGAGAATAAAACATTATCTTATATTTTAACAACCCCCCCCCCATACATTTCTTGGCAAGGACAGGGCCTTGTTCAACATTATACTTTTAAACAGATTGTTTTCTTGTTTGCAAAAGCACATTTGGACACATGTGGAATTCTGCTGGGATGTCCCTTTCAAATTCAGTTTTCTCTTCCATCTGGATTCCAAACATTGTTTGCAGCCCTAGTCAGTTTCTTTTATACAGCAATCTGTTCAAGGCACAGGTCCACTGAAATTGACATATGCACAGAGAGCTAGGGTTTCTTTTGGAGCATTTATTTTTGGCATTTTGTAGCATAAAAGTCAAGTGTTTTTCCGTACGGCTGAGAGTAAAGTTTCTGGTGATTTCCCAGATCTTGTCTGACACAGCCTGTCATCCAGTGAGAAATGCTTTCTTTTGCTAAAGCACAACTTGAATATGGATGGGCATAGTAGGGTCTCACTGATAAAGGCAGTGTAATGTTAAACGGATGAAAAGAGCATCAGGGCGGCATCATTTTAAATGTAAAATATTTCCTTTTCAATGTTAAATTTTGAGCAAGCAGCAGAGCAGTGCTGCTTTTCAATTCTTTGGTGCACCTAAGAAAACACACTGGCAGCCTTTATTGGTTTGCTCCCCGTTTCATCTTGCCCAATAGGTGCTTGGCAAGACAGTGCAGCCATCATTTTGTAGCTGAAAAATGCAGTTTTGATGCGAGGCAATGGTGCTCAAAGGAGCCAGCGCAGCCATTCTGCTGGTAACTGCTGACGTGCAGCTTGGTGATGGAGAGGAATTCTGCTGAGTGGTTAAATGTATCCCACAATGCCTTGGGATAATTTCTGAGCCGGGATCTAGGTATCTCAGCATATCTCAATAAAAGCATTCCATTGTAAGAATGGGGGATTGCGAGTCGCGTGGTAAAGCTCGGAGTATATGAACATTTGATGGGAAGATGGTATTGCGGGTTAAATATTGCTCAGTCGTAGATGGTCAAAAGGGGATAAAGCACATTATGGACCACCTAGAGGTGGGCATTAAGATACTGACTGCTAATGCAATCTCACTATAAATCGCAGACATGTTTGCTGGCGTTTTTCCTCTGCAACAAATGGTCCTCATGATAAAGCTCCACTTTGCCATAAAACGCAAATATAGGCCCCTTCAAACAGATTCCACCAGGTTGGAAGTTACAGGCATTGTAACATACTTTTCTTTCAAGACATTAAATGTGCACTTTAGAGTTCACAAATCACAGGGTGCCTTTACTGGTGCACTCAGGCTGTCATTTCTATCAGGCACCTTGCAGTATCTAGCAGTGTTACTCTGGCTTTATAACCTGTACCCCTTTTCAGATAAAGAGTGATAACTATCTTTTCAGTGCACATTTGGGGTATCATCTCTCGCTGGTTGCCCGCCCCATTAACTTTATCCCTGTATTCCTTTGCCTCCATTGTAATTTTTAGCAACCAATATCGAACATCGGATTGGGATATATTGTCAGGGCTGGAGAACATGGGTCTGACAGCTTATTTTAACCCCAATATATGGTTACTGGGGTGGCATTTAAAACACTGTGCTACTTGTAATAGAGTATTTAAGGTCCATTTATTTCAAATTAAACATGCACAAGTGGCAGAAAGGTAAAAATATTATGAACTACTGAGCTGTCGACAGATGTTCCTTCCTAACTGAATGAAGAGTAGGGCAAAACGCAAAGTGGATTGTGGTCAGTTGTGTAATGTTGCGCAGAGCATGTGGACCTGATGTTAATTAGGGTGGCTAGATGTGTGTTTTCGTGGTGACACTGGAACATTACCATTGGGTAGGCTGGTTAAGGGGCAGATGTTTACTAGTCCGTTAAAAAGCTCCAGCAAGCTTATCCATCCCATGATGCATGAGTTATCCTAGGTATGGAAGAAGCTTTGTGGTTTTGAAGTTCCATTTGAAGTAGTATTTGATGCTTGGGTTATTAAACATACAGTGCTGTTTTCTTACATGTCGGCTATAGAGTGGGTAGGGGGTTTTAGTCAAAGAATTGTATGGGTCCAATGATATGGGTTGATAATTAGGGGTGTTTATGATGTGGGCACATTTATTGTATATATTTGATCATATTCATTGGTTTTAGCAATAACATTGCATTCAGAGGAGTCGGATATGGAGGATTTTTCTAAGTTGGGTAAACAAGATATTTCTTTTTGGAATAGATTTTGAAATTAGGTTTCATTGTATAAGGGATTTCAGGAGACGTAAGCTCGTTTGGGTAAAGGTGAAAACTGTTCTCAATCTGAGTCCAGCCGCGAGTTATAGTATGTTTTTAAGTTAAGTTTAGGTATTTCTAATTTTGAAAAGGTTTTGTTTCCGTTAATATTTTTATTTTGTTTTCTTTTTATATCAGTACTTAAGAGTAAGTTCTGTCAGTGACATTACTATAGCTATGGCCGTACAGAGCAAAAAACAATATTGATTCTTTGCACATTGTGTCTTGGAACATAAATGGCTTAAATAACCCAATTATATTATAAGAGACGCATTTGACAGATGTAGAGGCTGCAAAGCTTGAGAAAGGTTGGGCAGGGCAGATGTATCATTCTACTTATTCTTCCAACTGAAGAGCGGTTTCAAAAGTGTTTAAAATAAAACTTCCAGGGTAGTATTACAGGAGTTAAGACAGATAAGGAAGGTCGTGGTTATCAGTTTTGATTCAAATCCAAGAGATGGAGTTTACGATATGTAACATTTATGCTCCAAACAAATTGTGGGCAATTTTTTAATAGACTGTACCGCCTTCTATTAGACATAGGGGGAAGAATTTGTTGGTGGGTGGTGATTTCAATCTGGTAGTGGACCTAGTTTTGAATAGAAGCAGTCCGATTTTAAGGAAGGAAAAAAGATAGAGAAGCATTGGAATTGTTAATACAGGATTTCGGAATGACAGATGTTTGGAGATTGGAATATCCGACAGGGAGGGAGTACACTTTCCATTCGGGGGCTCATAATATCTATTCTAGAATAGACAATCTGTTGGCCACAGGGATAGTGAGACAAAACTTCAAAAGTTGTGAGATTTAGAGTATTATCATTTCAGACTATGCACATATTAGATTAGAACTTTCACTTAATCGTCAGGCAAAACAAGGATTTGGAGAATGAATACTACAGTTTTGAGAGATGAGGAATTGAGGAATATTTTAGTGAAGGATGCAGAGGAATATATTAAAGAAAATCTGAACGGTGAAGTGGGAATTGATACTGTATAGGAGTGTTTTAAATGTGTGATGCGTGGAGTAGCCTTGAGAGTGTCAGGAGTTAATACAAGGAAAAACAGATGAGGAAACAAAAGTTCTAAATACCTCAATTAAAGAACTAGAAAAGGAGCTGATGAGCTCCTCAGATAAAAGCGAAACAGATGAGATTAACAAGGATGAAATATGATTTGAAAATTATAAGTGAGAAGGCAGGGTTTGCATTCTCCAGGACGAAATTTAGATATTATGGAGGAGGAGAGACGTGCGGGTGATTGCTGGCTCATTGTTTGAGGGGTAAGAGAGGTGAACAAAGCAATTGGTGCTATAAAAAGGGATCAAGGGGTGACTCGGGATCCGACAGAAATAAATGAATTATTTAAAGACTTCTATACAAAATATAGTGATCCCATGGGAGTAAACCTAAATCAAATGGACCAATTCTTATTCAGTTCGTGAATTAAAAGTATTACAGAGGAAGGGAAAGAAATTCTAGACACAGAATTGACTTTAGAAGTGAAGAAGGCAATACGGAGCTTGAATTTAGGGAAATACCCAGGGCCGGATGATCTACCAGCTGAGTTTTATTGCGCAATGCCAGATAGTATCCTATCCCTTCTGAGAGAAATGTTTGCAAATTGACACGCAGCAATATCCCTCAGACTAAAACCAGGTCGTCCGTAGCTGGATCCAGGTAGTTATAGACCTAGTAGTTTGATTAACTAAGACAGCAAAATATTATCTAAAATCCTGGCGAATAGATTGGAAAAGATTCTCCCAAGATGAATACACCCGAACCAAGCCGGTTTCATAAAGAGTAGAGTTTCAGCTTCTAACATGCAAATGTTGTTACTCACCTTGGAAGAATGCCAAAAAATGAAAATAGATTAATTCAGTGGTCTTGTCCCTTGACGCAGAAAAAGCTTTCGATCGAGTTTGTTGGGAATTTCTGCTAAGAACAGTGGAGAAGATGAATTTTGGAACTGAATACCTGAGTTGGATTAGAGTTCTTTATACAAATCCTACAGCAGAGATTAATTCAAACGGAAGGATATCTGTCAAATTTGAATTGCAGCGTGGGAAGCACCAAGGTTGTCCTTTATCCTCTTCATTCTTTGTGATTTCAATGGAACCACTGGCTGAGGCAATAAGAGCTAATAACAGGATTACTGGAATTAACTTTAATGGAGTTTGTCAAAAGCTTTGGTTGCACGCAGATAATCTCCTAGTGGTTATTCAAGACCTTACAACATCTATTCCGGCCCTGATGAATTTGATTGAGGAATTTGGTTTGGTGTCGAATTCTAAGATTAATTGGGCCAAATTGGAGGCTTTACCTTGCACTCGGAATGCTGATAAGGAACTTTGGTTTCAGATGGTGCTCCATTAAGATGAAATAATTGGGCATTTGGATTATGAAGAATACAAAGGAAATGATGAGCCTAAAAATGGATATGTTAATATGAAAAATAACATTGGAAATAGAGAGATGGGACTCGCTTAACCTGTCATTGGGAGGCAAGGAAACACAATTGGAAATAGAGAGATGGGACTCGCTTAACCTGTCATTGGGAGGCAAGGAAACACAATTAAGATGATAACACCGAAAATAACCTATATCATGAGTATGATCCCTCTCCCAGTGAAGAAATCGATTATGAAAAAGGTGGATAGTATAATCCAATCATTCAAATGGAATAAAAAGGTACCAAGATTGAAGTTGTGGAAACTACAACTACAGAATGAGAGGGGGGATTGAACATTCCTAACTTTGAGCGATATCATCAAGCATTCAACGTTGCAACATATTATGGGGGTAATTCATTGAAATTCATGCACAAGTGGCGCACGCGGCTGGCGCACAGTGTGCGCATCTCTGCGCCAGCCGCGTGCGCTAATATCCATTTCCGCGCACAGCGTATTCATGGATTTTAGCTACCAAAACCAGCCGTGGCGCACAGTGGCGCAGCGACCCTGCAGCAGTGCCAGTTACGCCCCCAAGAACGCCCCTCGCGCAGGGAAAAGCCATCAAAATCCCCAATCCAGCGCAAAGGGCTGTGCTAACCCTGTCCCAGCACGGCAAGCAGGGAACGTGTATTACTGGGGTTCGCGGGAAGTTTCACACGCGTTAAGCCCTATGCGAGTGGGGTACGTGTATTACTGGGGTTCGCGGGAAGTCTCACACGCGATTGGAGCAGAGTACGTGTATTTCGGGGGTGCGCGGGAAGTTTCACACACGAAAGGGCCTGTGCAAGTGGGGTACGTGTAACTGGGGTTCGCGTGAAGTTTCACACGCGATTGGAGCAGGGTACGTGTATTACGGGGTTTGTGGGAAGTTTCACACGCGAAAGGGCCTGTGCGAGTGGGGTACCTGTATAACTGGGGTTCACGGGAAGTTTCACATGCGATTTCAGCAGGGTACATGTATTATGGGGGTTCGCGGGAAGTCTCACACGCAATTGGGTCCGGGTACGTGTATTTCGGGGGTGCGCGGGAAGTCTCACACGCGATTGGAGCAGGGAACGTGTATTACTGGGGTTCGCCGGAAGTTTCACATGCGATGAGCCCTATGCGAGTGGGTTACGTGTATTACTGGGGTTCGCGGGAAGTCTCACACGCGATTGGAGCAGAGTATGTGTATTTCGGGGGTGCGTGGGAAGTTTCACACACGAAAGGGCCTGTGCAAGTGGGGTACGTGTATTCCTGGGGTTCGCGTGAAGTTTTACACACGAAAGGGCCCTGTGCGAATGGGGTACGTGTATTCCTGGGGTTCGCGTGAAGTTTTACACGCTAAAGGGCCCTGTGCGAGTGGGGTATGTGTATTTCGGGGGTTCGCGGGAAGTCTCACACGCGATTGGAGCCGGGTACGTGTATTACGGGGTTTGCGGGAAGTTTCACACGCGAAAGGGCCTGTGCGAGTGGGGTACCTGTATAACTGGGGTTCACGGGAAGTTTCACATGCGATTTCAGCAGGGTACATGTATTATGGGGGTTCGCGGGAAGTCTCACACGCGATTGGGTCCGGGTACGTGTATTTTGGGGGTGCGCGGGAAGTCTCACACGCGATTGGAGCAGGATACGTGTATTACGGGGTTCGTGGGAAGTTTCACACACGAAAGGGCCTGTGCGAGTGGGGTACGTGTATAACTGGGGTTCGTGGGAAGTTTCAAACGCGATTTCACCAGGGTACATGTATCACGGGGGTTCGTGGGAAGTCTCACACGCGATTGGATCCGGGTACGTGTATTTTGGGGGTGCGCGGGAAGTTTCACACGTGAAAGGGCCTGTGTGAGTGGGGTACGTGTATTCCTGTACGTGTGCTGACCCGCTTACGCGCTAAGGGCCTTTCCTCGAATTACACGCTGACGTGCAATTTTTTCACGTGCCAAATCACTCCGTATCAAGCTGGCCACGCGTACACACACGGAAGACCTCGCTCCTGCTCAGGCGGCCATTTTCCTGCCCCCCAGAGCCCCGAGCACGCTCCCACCTGCCATCTGCTGCTGCCTGACTGTCTGCTGGCCACGTGCCCTGCTATTTGGTGCCTGCACATCAGCCATCTGCAGGGTCCAGTTGCTGTGTCCACCTCTGCTGGAACAGAAGACTCACGACTGGGATACCATCTCTCCACAGCCCAGCCCCAGGACCCAGTTGCCCACCCACTCCTGCCTCTGGGGTTGCCATGTCGGGCACATCTCCATCTGGCACCACTGGCAACCCCCAGCCAGAGAGGCAGAGCGCCACCAGCTTCACTGCCACCGAAGTTGGTGTCCTGGTGGAGCAGGTCCTGGGGCATTATGATGCCCTCTTCGGAACATCACGCGCCAACAAGGAAGGACGTGAGAGGATCTGGGACGACGTAGTGGTTGCCATCAACGCGGAAGGGGTGGCAACCCACAACATCAAGCACGTTAAGAAGCGCTGGGAGGACTTCAGGTCCAGGACCCTCCACAAGGCCCGGCGCCTCATGGAGGGGGGCCGGGCATGCATGAGTAACATCCAGATGAGGGTCCTGGAACGCGTAGGCCCAGCGCTCCATGCCCAGATCCTTCGGAGGCAGACCCGTCTGGAGTTGAGCGGTAAGTGGCCAAGCATTGCTGTGTGAGACAGGGCATGTTGCATTGTGCTGGTAGTCTAATGCTTGCCTGTATGTGTGACATAGGCCATGTATGGATGTGTGTGTGCAGGGACATCATGGTCATGCATGTGAGACCAGTTATGTGTGAACCACATGGTTGGTGCATATGTTTTAATACAACATGGGGAGCTCTATCCGGAATGCACACATGAAAGCATGGCTGTCTCTGTTCTTGGACATGAAGGGGGGTGAGGAATGGGCGCTGATGTCATGTACATGTATGGTGCACATGTGTGTGTGTGTGCGCCCGAGAAGTGTGCGTGTGACTTTGAAACGCCATGGATGCATGTGACTTTGAAGGCAACATCTTGGTTTACAGGGGCCCTTCTACATGGATGTTGATGTTGATTGCAGGCGCCAGGACTGTTTCTGCATGTGTGTTATGTGCATTCACCCATGTGTTGTGGAATGACAGGATGGAAGTGACATTTGACTGTGCCACTC
The DNA here is from genome assembly GCF_040938575.1 of Ambystoma mexicanum. Lineage (NCBI taxonomy): Eukaryota > Metazoa > Chordata > Amphibia > Caudata > Ambystomatidae > Ambystoma > Ambystoma mexicanum. The sequence goes on along the minus strand of NC_090927.1, from coordinate 255,655,033 downwards.
ATGTGTTATTGCTTCCTGTCTAGGGTATTTTGTACTGTACCCTGATGCTTGTGTTCTATGTCTCCCTCTACGCAGTGTCAAGTGAAGAAGAGGGCGGAGACGGCGCTGTGGAGCCAAGCGGCGGGGATGCCTCCACTGGGCGGCGACGAAAGGCTCAGCCACCCTCCCAGGAATTACCATCATCCGGGAGCAAGGGGGCTGGTGCTGCGTCTGCCACAACGGCTGTGGCGGAAGGGCCAGGTGAGCCCCCACAGGGGCTTCCAATGGCGGAAGACGGTGTGGAGACATCTGGGTTGGTGGTCTCCACAGAGGAGGAGGAGCCCGCTCCTGAGATGCAAGAGGGGCCTGGTGGGGGTAGTACCACTGGTGCAAGTGGTGCAGTCCAGGGCCAGGGTCATGAGGCAGCACAGGTCACCGCGGAGGAGCCTGTGCATGTCGCTGTCCCTGACCCTGTGACTGCACCACCATGCACCAGCTGGGAGGCCCCGTCCCAGGCCCGTCCGCGGTAGGGGAGAGTGCCATGTCATCTGCCTCTCCACTACCTGCGGACGAGGGGTCCCACGAACGTATGGGCTCCGTCCTGGTTGGTGTTGTGTTGCGCACACTTGTCATTCGTGATGATGTGCGTTCTTCCTGGGCGGAAAAAACGCACGCCATCACGGAGAGCAGTGTCGTGACGGGGCACTGCTGGGAGGGGCCCTGGTTGGTGGGTTCCTACATGTGTCGCGCACTCTGGCGGACCTCTCCTCCTCTGTGGAGACTATGCGCCAGTCGTTCTCCACACCGCCTCTGGCCCAGATTCCACCAGGGCCCCCTGTGGACCTGGCCCGACCAACACAGCCAGCTTGGTGGAGCTCACTTCCCTGCCACAGTCGGGAGTCGGCGGCCCAGCAGGGGTGGACACCACAACTGGAGACCAGCTGATGGAGGATGTGCAGGCACCATCAGACACGGCACATGGACAGCAGGAGCAGGCTCTAGGTGGGAGCAATGATGGCTCGGGGCCATCAACATCGGAGGGGCAGGCATCGGCCAGAGGGCAGGAGGACCCAGGAATGTGAGTGTCTTCCGTGTGGCACCGGTTGGGCCAGCAGATAGGTGCGGACCAGCGGCGGGCGGAAGAGGCGCGGCTCACCATAGTCAGGGCGGAGTTCTCCATGCGTCGGGCTTTGAGGCGGGCAGAGTGCCTCGAGGAAACTCGCAGGGAGTTGGAACAGGCCATGAGTGCCTCCCTGCGAGACCTCAGGGCCAGGACAGAGGCCCGCCTCCGGCAAATAGACATGGAGTTCGATGATGCCCTGGCCCGGGTCACCACAGAGTGAGCCGCTGGACTTGCCCGCCGCCATTGTATATAGTTAGATAGTGTTAGGTTTCCTTTAGTTTTTTCTTTATTTTGGTTGCGTTTGGACAATGCACCACGTTTTTGTATATAGTTTTTTATTAGGTAGTATTTTTGATTTCATCAGTTGGGTTCATGGACCTTGAATTGTTCATCTGTACATAGTTCACCATTGGATTGTTCTCTTTTTTTTTTTATTTTCACCATGGAGCAATGGTTTTCACTTTCTTTTTTCCCTTGGATTTGCTTTTTGGACTGTGACTTTGGACACCATTTCTTTTGGATTCCTTTGGATTATAATTTTTTTTTATTCTTTTACAGACATGCAGCTTTTCTTTTATTATTCCCATTGTTGTGTGTTGGATTTTGATTACATTCATGTTGTGTTTAATACATTTTTTTCTTCATACTTCGATGTGTGGTATTATCTCATTGGTTTCATGCATGTCATGATATGGGTTTTCACATTCACTTGCACCCATTGTGTGTGTGTGACGGACATTTGTTCATTTACATACTTGCCATTGGGGTTGTATCATGTAATTGCCTTTTCTATGTGGGTGGATGCAATACTTGGTTGGGTCTTTGGGCTGGGGAGGCTGGCCATAAGGGCCATGATTGAGGATCGTCATGACCTGGGGGCAGGGGGACATGAGTGGGACATGAGTGGGGGCCTGCTGGCAGGTGCCCTGCAATGCTGGGGGGTGGGGGTGCAGGGGGACATGAGTGGGGGCCTGCTGGCAGGTGCCCTGCACTGCTGGGGGGTGGGGGTGCAGGGGGACATGAGTGGGGGCCTGCTGGCAGGTGCCCTGCACTGCTGGGGGTGGGGTTCAGGGGGACATGAGTGGGGGCCTGCTGGCAGGTGCCCTGCACTGCTGGGGGTGGGGTGCAGGGGGACATGAGTGGGGACCTGCTGGCAGGTGCCCTGCACTGCTGGGGGGTGGGGGTGCAGGGGGACATGAGTGGGGGCCTGCTGGCAGGTGCCCTGCACTGCTGGGGGGTGGGGGTGCAAGGGACATGAGTGGGGGCCTGCTGGCAGGTGCCCTGCACTGCTGGGGGGTGGGGGTGCAAGGGGACATGAGTGAGGGCCTGCTGGCAGGTGCCCTGCACTGCTGGGTGGTGGGGGTGCAAAGGAACATGAGTGGGGCATGAGTGGGGGCATGCTGGCAGGTGCCCTGCACTGCTGGGGGGTGGGGGTGCAAAGGGACATGAGTGGGGGCCTGCTGGCAGGTGCCCTGCACTGCTGGGGGGTGGGGGTGCAAAGGGACATGAGTGGGACATGAGTGGGGGCCTGCTGGCAGGTGCCCTGCACTGCTGGGGCGTGGGGGTGCAAGGGGACATGAGTGGGGGCCTGCTGGCAGGTGCCCTGCAGTGCTGGGTGGTGGGGGTGCAAAGGAACATGCGTGGGACATGAGTGAGGGCCTGCTGGCAGGTGCCCTGCACTGCTGGGGGGTGGGGTGCAAGGGGACATGAGTGGGGGCTTGCTGGCAGGTGCCCTGCACTGCTGGGGGGTGGGGGTTCAAGGGGACATGAGTGGGGGGCCTGCTGTCAGGTGCCCTTCACGTGTAGGGTAGGACTCCCCGCGCACCCCCGAAATACACATACCCTGATGAAATGGCGTGTGAGACTTCCCGCGAACCCCAGTAATGCACGTACCCCGTTTGCACAGGGCCCTTTCGCGTGTAAAACTTCCCGCGCACCACCGAAATACACGTACCCTGCTGAAATGGCGTGTGAGACTTCCCGCGAACCCCAGTAATACACGTACCCCGCTCGCACAGGGCCCTTTTGCGTGGAAAACAACCCGTAAACCCCAGGAATATTGGCCCTGTGCGAGTGGGCTATGTGTATTCCTGGGGTTCGCGGGAAGTTTTACACACGAAAGGGCCCTGTGCGAGCAGGGTACGTGTATTTCGGGGGTGCGCGGGGAGTCCTACACGTGAATTGGCAGTGTGGGTCCTCCCAGGTGCTCCCTCTACACCCCCCACGGCCCCTGTAGGCAGCCCACACCACAGGGGACTACCCTGCACCCCTGGTCATGTCCCGAAGGCAGCCCATCTACCATGGGCATGCCCCCCAGCCAAGCCACATGTCAGCTTGCACTACTGATCACCCACTCATTTCCCTTTGCACCCCCACCCCCCAGCAGTGCAGTGCACCTGCCAGCAGGCCCCCACTCATGTCCGTTTGCACCCCCACCCCCCAGCAGTGCAGGACACCTGCCAGCAGGTCCCCACTCATGTCCCACTCATGTCCCTTTGCACCCCCACCCCCCAGCACTGCAGTGCACCTGCCAGCAGGCCCCCACTCATGTCCCACTCATGTCCCCCCTACACGAAATAAAGATGCAGTCATGGCCCACTTCTACACCAAAAAATACCACATCACGCCACCCCATTCTTGAGACGCAATGATTTCCCAATCCACCCCACACTGACATGCCTATCTCAAGACACAAACCAAAACTCAACTATGTAACATCAACACATGTCCATCACACACATACACTGGTTGGCATTGCCTGTGTAAACCCACAATTTCACATGCATCAACCCAATGAGCAAATCCTACACATGGAACTAAAATATGAAAATGTATTATGTACATAAACAAATAAATGAAATGAAAACATACCAAAATATCAAACATGAAATGAAAAGCATGTGAAAAAGATGAAAGAATGAAAATTATAAGCAATCCAAATTTTTTTTAGAGAAAAACAGTCCAAACTCTCCCTCCACCAACGCAAATCAAAAGATATCCATTGTTTCATGTTCATAATGATAAATAAAAATGCGAAAGCAATCCATAGTCCAACTATTTACAATACATTGTCCTGAAAAAAAAAAAACATTACTCCATGTCCATAATGAAAAATAAAATCCAAATGAATCCATGATGTAACTATATACAATCCATTGTCCAAAATAAAAATCCATTAATTCATGTGTGTGCAAAAATCAAAAAAAAAACCCAATCCATTGTCCAACGATGTAAAGGGTCCATGAGCCCAACAAAACAAATGAAATCTACCTAAGAAACTACCTAAAAATATAACTATATACAAATGTGTGTGGCATCGTCCATTGACCATAAATAAAAGGAAAACGAAAAGGAAACCTAACTCTAAAAACTATTTACAATGGCAGTGGGCTAGTCCGACGGCTCACTTTTGGATGTCCCGGGCCAGGGCATGATCGAACTCCTGCTCAATGTCCTGGAGGCAGGCCTCTGTCCTGGCCCCGAGGTCTCGCAGGGAGGCACTCATGGCCTGTTCCAACTCCCTGCGAGTTGCCTTGAGGCACTCTGCCCGCCTCAGGACCCTCCACATGGAGTTCTCCGCCCTGACTATCGTGAGCCATGCCTCTTCTGCCCGCTGCCACTCTGCATCTATAGCATGGCCTAACCACTGCCACACGGAAGACACTTCCAGTCCTGGGTCCTCCGGCCCTCTGGCCGATGCCTGCCCCTCCGATGACGAAGGCCCAGAGTCATCATGGCTCCCACCTTGTTGCTGCTGCTGCTGTGCCTCTGCCTGTGCCCTGGCTCTTGCTGCCTGCACATCCTCCTCCAGCTGGGGTGCAGTTGTTGATGTGGCCACCCCTGCTGGATGTCCGACTCCCAACTGTGGCAGGGATGTGTCCTCCACCAGCCTGGCCACAGGGTCAGAGGCAGCTCCACAGGGTACCCAGGTGATACATGGGTGGGAAGATGGCATGGAGTACGACTGGCGCATATGGGGTTCAGTTGAGGAGGGGGTCGGAACAAGGTCCAGAAAACGGAGGAATCCGGCCCTGGTGAGCAGTCCCAGTAGGTCAACGCGGTCAACGAGCCATTCGAGGAGACGTGCAGTCTCCTCATGAAAAGACTGCAGGTCATCTCGCATGGCCCGTTGATGCAACGCCACCCCACCTAGGACAGGCTCATCCCGGTCCCGGATAGCCACGTCCGCAGGGAGAGGAAGGCCAGTTGTTGTAAGCGGATCCCCTCCCTGAAAACGGGTCTGGACGTAGGCATCCCTGCTGGTGCGGGATGATTCAGTCACAGGATCGGGGACAGGATTACACACAGGCACCTCCGCGGTGGCCTGTACTGCCTCCTGTCCCTGCCCCTGCACTGCACCACTAGCACCAGTGGAATCCCCACCTCCAGACCCCGTGTCTGTCCCTTGCATGGCCTCCTCCTCCACCAAACCCCCCCACCAACCTGGATGACTCGTGCCATCTTCCTCCGTCGCACCCTGTGGGGTCTCAGCTGCCCCTTCTGCTGCTGAGGAGTCCAAATCTGACCTCCGCCTCTTGGACCTTCCCTCGGCAGCTGCGGCCTGGGACGCGGCACCGGACTCCTCACTCCCCGACAAGATGACAACCTGGGAGGGGAGCCGGGCCTTGCGTCTCCGGCTGGAGGGATGATCCCTGCCGTTATGCTCCACAGCACCCTCTCCGCCCTCTTCTTCAGTTGACGCTGCAGACAGGGAGAGATAAAACACAGGCATCAGGGCACTGTACAATGGACTGATACACACAAGACAGTTGCACATGAGTGGCATTGTTTAACTACAGACACGGCATCACACTCCACGACACACATGTCATTTGAACTCACACACATGAACATTTCAACAGCAATATTGCACCAGACAGCACCATCCACACACATACAACAGCACATACAACAGCATGAACAGCCAAAGGTGAGCCTGACATCACATGAAACACAAGGAGTGCACTAGACCTGCACACACGCCACCACACTTACATGCATGTCTACATCTCCTCCAACTGTTGCAGTGATGAGATCGCCATACATGTCACATCTGCCAGTCATCCTTCTACATATCAGTGTCACGTGCATCCATGTTGCATCACAGTTGCACACTTGTCAGATACACATACCTGCACACAGTGCAGATACATGCATTATGAACCACCATCCATGCCACAACCATGCCAATGTACATACACAGAAATTCAAACGTGTGCTCCCACACCTGCATTTGCCCAGCATGCTTACCAACACATACACCATCAATGTGTCTCACAACTGAGAGGACTCACATGTGGCAGCCTCACACCCATGTTCATACACATCCCTACATGGCCCTACATAAACACATGTGCAACCTGCACACTACTGGCACACCACGACACGCACAGCGTACTATCAACATGCATGTACACTTACCGCTCGACAGCAGACGGGTCTGCCTCTCAAGGATCTGGACGTAGAGCACTGAGCATATGCGTTCCAGGACCCTCATTTGATGGTTCGACAGCTGGCCCCTTGTTGAGGGACCTGGAGTCCTCCCAGAGTTCTTGACATGATGTAAGTCGCGGACTGCCACCCCCTCCGCGTTGTTGGCAGTCATGATATCCATCCAGATCCTGGTCCGTCCTTCATTGTCGGCGCGCAAACTTCCAAAGAGGGCATCATACTGCCCCAGGACTTGCTCCACCAGGACACCAACTTCGGTGGCAGTGAAGCTGGTGGCCCTCTGCCTCTCTGGCTGGGGGTTGCCAGTGCTGTCAGATGGCGGTGTGCTGGACATGTCAACCCCAGAGCCAAGAGTGGGTGGGCAACTGGGTCCTGGGGCTGGACTGTGGAGCGATGGAATCCCAGTCAGGAGTCTTCGGTTCCAGCAGGGGTGGTCACAGCAACTACACCCCTGGCTGACGTGCAGGCAGCAAATGGCAGGGCACGTGGGCAGCAGGCAGTCAGGCAGCAGCAGATGGCAGGTGGGAGCGTGCTCAGGGCTCTGGGGGGCAGTAATTCGGCCTTCTGGGCAGGAGCGTGGTCTTCCGTGTGTTTTCGCGTGTCCAGCTTGATACGGAGTGATTTGGCACGTGAAAAAATTGCACGTCAGCGTGTAATTCGAGGAAAGGGCCTTAGCGCGTAAGCGCCTCAGCGCACGGCACACTATTTCATTGGACCAAATGCCCTTAGCGCGTAAGTTACATTACGCGTGCGGGCGTTTCCCTCATAGTACGTGATGAGAGCACACGTGGAAAAACTGCACGTACGAGTGTCATCGCCTTAGCGTGTAAGCGCATAAGTTACATTACGTGATGGCAGAGCACACATGGAAATACTGCACGTCCAAGTGTCATCGCGTGTAATTGGAGTAAAGTGCCCGTGTACATGCGTATCTGACGTGTACGTGTGGGCCGGTTTAAAAGCTACGTGTAGGACGCCATTTCCTTGTACGTGCTTTTCGTGGAGAGCGAGTGGGTGAAATCTGTACTTCTTGTCGGTTCACACGCGATTACTTCACAGCGTTTCTAGTTCGTACTCCCTGTTACCTCGGACAGCTTTTTCTCTTTTCCTCTTTTTCCTGGGCCTGTTTCCTCAAACAGCGTTCCCTTCTACCGTTGTCCTGTCTCCTCAGACAGCGTACAATTCTTCTTTTGGCGGGGGTGTTGCCAACACGCACACGTGCGTATTTTTCACGTTCTTTTTCCAGGCAGATGGTGAGTTCCGCAACTGTGCTTGCCCCGTGTGTCGCGTTCCCCTTCAGAGGTCATTGTAGGCTGCGTGTATTACGCGTACGCTTATATTTGTGTTTCTGGGTGCCACAGCGTAGTGCAGGTTCATTTTTTCACGCACGTGGTCTACGAGGGGTTGCGTGCACGTTAATTTTTGATTTTGGGCTGCCTGTGCATTGCGTGACCCGTCATCTTCCCCCAGGGGTCACAGACAGCCTTGTTAGAGCACTAGGGTACGAATTCCATCTAGTATCCTACCCCTTTGACCCCCAATTGCCCAGGACAATATTTTACTGCAACTCCCATACGCACAACATCATCAGTGCCATGGTTGGGAGGCGACCAAGCGGTAAGGGAGGCAAAGGTGGCTGACCTTCAAAAGGTGGGTGTGGTGGGCGTGGTAGGGGACGTGGTCGGGATTTGCAGGGTGCCCCTATACCCCCATGTGTGGAGGAACAATCAGGGACACCCATACCCCTCCGCCCCCCATGGTTGAGGGAAACGTGGCTGACACCATCCCAGCTCAGCCCCTGTTGGACCAGCCCAGTGTGGCACCTGACCTGGCACAGGATGACTCCCTGGCTGACTTCCAGGTCAGCAAGTCTAGGCCACGTGTGGCGGTGCAAGTTGTTGTCACCAAGCCACGTGGATCTGGGGCAGCTATGTCATCTGCTGCCCCAAGTATGCAGGGTGGGGAGGCTGCAGGGGCAGCTGCAGCTCCATCCACCCCAGCTCTGACTCTCCCAGCCAGGACAGTGTCAGTCCAGGTCCATCAAACTGACGTTCCCCCTGCCAACATTACCCTGCAACCAATGCCTGCATCAAGACCTATGGTCATTGTGCATTCCTACACTCCTACTACCCAGTCCACCTGTGATTCTGCCCTTACTGACCAGAGCGGCATAAACCACTTTGGCTCTGCTCCACCTTTAAAGAAGAGGAAGAAGGGTGCTCTGGCACGACAGGCTGAGACCCCAGACACGGCTACACACTCCGGTACCTCAAGGAAGCCTTGCTTTAATGAGGTGGAACTTGATGCACTTGTGTCCTATGTGTCGGCACATAGCCATGAAATGCTGGTGACTGCAGGGTCCAAGACCACAACTGGTCAACGTAAGGCACACTGGCAGATCATCGCTGACTGCATAAGTGCCCTTGGATTTGTGAGGCGCACAGCTGATGATTGCTACAAGCGGTGGAATGACCTGAAACGCAGAGCAAAGAACAAGCTGGCCTCAAATCATGCCGCTACTCTGGTGACTGGCGGTGGGTCTCCACAAGAGGACAACAAACTCACTGAACATGAGTCTGTTGCTGGGTCCTTCGTCACAGAGGAACGGATCCAAGGTGTGGGAGAACTACCTCATTATGATGCATTGTCCGGTGAGTGCCCATGCATGTGTGTGTAATGCATGTGTATGTTGTTTGGGTGACGGGTTCTGATTGAGTGCCAGGTGAGGGTGTGTGTGCCTGAGTGGTGCTTCATCCAAAACATTCAGCGGCCTTGGATTTGGGTGTGACAGCATCCCTTCTGCCCACAGTAGTAATTTAGCGCAACATTACGGCAGTTGCCCTTGAAGTGGCATCTTGCAACAACATTGTTTGTATTTTTCAGTGTTCTTTCAGGCTGATTGTTTCAATTCTCCCACTTTTGCTACGCATTCCTCAGCCCTATTGTCACATTTGTGACATGCTTCTGTCATTGACGAACCCCACATTGGCCCACATGTGTTACCTTGTTAGGTGAAGGATTTGACCAATCAGGCTGATTGAGTATTGGCCTGATCACATACATTTTTGGGGCCTGTTTGAATGTGGAACATGATAGTTGTTTCCTGTCATGTTGAAGTGCACAACCATTGATGTGTACGTCGGCCTGCAATCACTGTATTTTTGTACACTGGATGTGTTGCAGTGTGTGGCACATGGCTATTTTGTCACACTATGTAGCATTTTTCATCTCATCATGTCCATCTCACATGGATGGCTGACAGTACTCATTCACTGACATATGGATGTACTTGTGGAATGTACCATGGCTATGGTACATGCCATCTGTGTGATGGCATGTGTCATGTATGTGTATTAGACATGCCACTCACAGGCCAATGTGTGATGGCAGTGCTACCCAGCATACAGCAAATGTGTTGCTCTTGCATCTTGGTGTCATCAGTGTCTGCCTTTTGCCTCCCCTTCCAACTCAGTGACAGTGCATGCATGGGAGGGTTATAGTCATGTGGGACATGTGTAAATCATGTACTGGTTATGTAGCTTGTCAGGCCTATTTGTGTGCTATGGTGCTAATGCCTGTTTCCATTTTTTGTCTTTCATGTTTTTGCAGGGGATGATGCACTTGATGCTGTTGAGGTTGAGGAGAGGGTGCAGACCCAGGAGGGATCTCAGGCACGACCGGGCACCAGTGGGGGACGTGGTGTGGTGGTGGGTGAGAACCCAATCTTGCTGCAGACCATTCTGTCCAGGAGTGTCTCTGGGTGCACCTCCCCAGACCTCTATTCAGGTGCTGATTCGGATGATGAGACCTATGTGCCGTCGCAGGTAAGTGTTTCTGGCAGGGATTCTGTTCTGTCTAACCCACCTGCACCAGGGGTAGAACCCTCTATGGGGATGTCAGCGTTAGTAAGTCTGCCTTTGGCGGTTACGGATGCAGGGTCACACTCAACAACATCTGATCCTGTTCCTGGGCCAGCAGATCAGAGGGGGAATGCAATCCTGCAGCCTCAGGCAGTGCCGTCACAGCAAGGCGCAGATCGCCTTGCCCCAAACAAGTGTGGTGCCCGCCGACGCGTTGGCCGTACGCCACCAGGCAATACCGCATGGGAACAATCCATGTACGGTATGGCAACCCAACAGGCAGCATCAGTTGAGATGATGGCTCAAGCAATGGAGAGGGTGGCCACTTCCATTGTCCCCCCTGAAAGGCAGATGGAGCAACTACAGCAGGCAACAGACTCCATTTGCCAATCACACAGGGAGGACATGTTGGCGTCCAACAGAGACAGACTGGCGGCACTGGAGACTCTACGCCAATCGATATCAATAGAGTCCCAGGGCCACAGAGAAGCCCTGAGGGTAGAACTCCATCACCTCAGGGAGACTCTTGTTGACCTTGAGGCTTCCACTAACTTGAGGACAGAACAGCAGCTGGAGCGGCTCACACATTCTCTCTCAGCTGAGATGCAGGCAACTCAGGAGGAGATCCGGGCATCACGTCAGGTGGTGCATGGGGATCTCCGCACTATAATCCTCCAGAACAAGACCTTCCACACCCGCATGCTTGCTGCCATGGAGGACCATACCAGGGCTTTGTGTGGGCTGCCTCCCATAGCACCACCACCTCCTGTGGCAGCAGCAGAGGGTGATGAGAGCGACACCAGCAGTTCTCCCACATTGGCATAGCCGTGCAAGCCATGAGCCCATGGAGGTGGTTTTTTTTTTCCCCAACATCCGCAAAGGTGGCTGTTGGTTCGCACCCTGTCCTCGGACCTCCGGGGTGGCCCCCCAGCCCCCACATGGCCATTATTGATTTTTCTTTTACAGTGTGTTGCCTTGTGTGGCTCCCGTGGGCATCCACTGTATTCCGGCTGGGCACATGCAGGCTTGTCCTGAGTTTGGGTTAGATGCTTGGGTTCGTGAGACATACACCCCTCCTGCTTCCCGTTTCCATGGGCTTGCAAAGGGTGTGCCCAAGTGACAGTGACTTACACAGTGACGTTGGACTCCCATGAGCTGTGTGGGCAGTCTGTAGTCAATACTGTGTATACATTCCTAGTGGATATTGTTGTTGTATTGTACACTGCATGGTGTATTGATATGTGCTTGTGGATCCATGTCTTCCTCCCAATTTGCAGGTTCATTCCTCATGTCTTCACAAGGCCATCTACTTTGGAGATGGAGTTCATGTTGTAAGCAGTGCACTTACACATTTGCGTGGCAGCAACACTGTACAGTTGGAAGTGGTCGATGTGCTGGCATAATCAGGTTGTAAGACTACCACTACTTTAACTTAGTACTGTCATGTTTATGATATGTTTGAGGTTGTGTAGCTGCATTGTAGTGTTGGTAAGTATTTGGTCATATGTGTTGTTAGTTCTGCATTACTGGGAGCATATTGTGTGTGGCCAGTGTCCATTAGGGACACTGTACTTTGTGACACTTGTGTCATGTTTTGGGGATTGCTTTGTTTGCTCTCACATAGCATGACATGCCATGGTGTGTTGGGTGGCGGTGCTGGGGAGGGGTTGGGTGACATGGCACTGTTGTCATGTTGTAATTTGCAAGGGGGTGTGTCTTTTGATGACACAGCATTGGTGGTGTTTGTGTAGATAGGGATGCACACAATGTAACACTTCCAGCTGACCAATCTCAGGCTGGTATGGTTGTGACAGTTGGCTGTCCCTTATGTCATCATCATTGATTGTCAGATGGTATGTGCCAGGGCTGTGTGCACTCCACAGGGGTGTGATTTTAGGTAAAGTAATTAGCCACCAGCTGCGTACGGGCTGCCTCACCCCGTGCCCTTTCCCATTCCCATGCGCAGCGGGCGTGCATGTGGTTGGGGATGTGGGGGCACCACCATGTCCGCGGGCAGGCCCCGACGTGTTGCAACGTTATGCAGGACACATGCTGCCACTATGATCCTGCACACTACTGGGGGAGCGTATAACAGCTGCCCGCCAGAACGGTCAAGGGAGCGAAAGCATGATTTGAGAACTCCGAATGTGCGCTCCACTATGCCCTGGGTTGCAATGTGGGCTGTGTTGCATCTTACTCGGGTGGCGTGGTGGGGTTCCGAATTGGCGTCATCATGTGGGTGCTCAGAGGGTAGGCACTGTCCCCTGGGGAGGTGGTGATGGGTATCATTAGTGGGGTTGTGACATTACTCAGTATCTGACATGCATGCATGTGCTGTGGCATTTATACTCACCGAGCAGCCATGTATCGCCATGCCGCCCAGCTTCTAGGTCCCGGTTTAGGGTTGACATTTTGTAAATAAAACTGTTGTGGGTGGACCCTGGATAGATGGCATATACTGAGGTGATGATTCCCTTGGCATAACATACTACCTGGACGTTGATGGAATGCCAGTGCTTGCGGTTTCTATAGATGTGCTCTGATGCCCTGGGGGGACGTAGAGCCACATGGGTGCAATCAATGGCACCTAGGACTTTGGGGAATTGTGCCACCACGTAGAAATCCTGGATGGCAGCCTCCCTTTCTGCAGGTGTTCTGGGCAGGTATATGTGCCTGCGGACTGATGGGCGTGCAGTCATGATGGCCAAGACCTGGTGTAGGCAGCGTGACTGCGTGGCCTGTGACACCCCCCCCCACTATAGCACTTGTCCCCTGAAATGATCCAGTGGCCAAGAAGTGCAGTACATTGAGGACCTTCTCCAGGGGCTGAGTGCTTGGGAGCACAGGGTGGGTGATGTGAGGTCATCCTCCCACTCACTCACCAGGTCGAGTATTATGTGAGGTGGAAACCTGTACCTCCCATACACCTGGTCATCAGGCATCCCAAAAAGGCTGGTTCTGGGTGTGAAAATTCTGGGCCTGACTATCCTCCTCCTCCTCCTGCGGTATCCCACGACCACTGCTGCTAGGAACAGTATATTCATCCTGGCGTCTGAGCTTGTTTGTTGTTTGCGCGCACTTTTATGCTGAGCGGGTCCACGTATGCCTGCTTCCTGCTGGCGTACGTGTTTCCGGATTAGCTCGTTTTTTTTTTTGGCGCACGCGTTAGCCCCGTTTGAATCCATGAATACGTGATTTGAACGTGCGTGTGGGCGTTCCGCGCATTTGCCTCCTGTACTTCCCCCATGACGCCCACATTTTCACGCGTTGTTCCCCATTCCGCATGTCACGCCCTCTATTCCTCCTACTTTTGTTGTGTGCACCGCGCTATGTGCGATTTCGCTGTGTGCGTAGCGCACGCTGTTTGGAGACGTATGCGCCAACATGCGCCTCGCAGAATTTTGGCGCACATCCTGGGATTTACACGCGCACGGACTTCCATGAATCGCTGTGCACGGGTTTCGCTGTGATTTTTGCACTGGCACTGCGATTCGCACGCTTTCGCTGAAAATTTCAGCGCACATCAATTCCATGAATCGGCCTGTATTCCTTTCATTGTAGACGAAGAGGCTTGAATGGGTGATCACAGAGGCCAACATGATGGGCCCATTAAACACATGGGCAGTCCTATCAACTTCACTGCAGATTGTGGGGCTCACTCTGCCTTGACGGAATTTTTTAGATCTGGAGGGCGTATGAGATGACAATGAAAATTAGACCAGGTTTAATTAAGACCTCTTCTATATGGTTGAATCCAGTAATCAAGATAAAGAACAAAAACATATTTTGGATAAATTGGTATGCAGCAGGAATCAAAAAAACTGAAGAATTATTTGCAAGAGAAAGGTGGAAAATATTTCAAGAATTAAAAGTAGAATACAACTTATCGGACTGTACTTCTGTTAATGTTAAAGGTATTTATATAGCGCACCGTCACCAACGGATTGGTCCCCAGGCACTCAGGTGGATCTGTAACAAGAGGGTCGGGGTGGTTAGGTTAGTTGGGCGAAGAGGGAGTAGGAGAGTGAGATATGTGGTGTGCTGCTGGTGGCTTCAGTTTGGTTTCCACCGTGCGCTGAGCTTTGGTGTGTGTATCAGAACAGAGCGAGACCTCATGTGCTGTTGATGCGGTTTATGTGGTTGTTGCGGTGTGGTGAAATGTGTGCGGTTTGCTGCGCAAGAAATGGTTGTGTGGGTTTTTGAGTGAATTAGGTATGCAGAGATTAGAAGTTCGATTAGTGAGTTGTATCTCCTGGTTCTAGCCGATCTTATTCAAATTAAGTAGCATTCCTGTGGGTACGCTTGGTAGCTGGTTACCTTTCTTGGCCATCTAACCGTTTTAGATGACACAGCGCATTCCTATACAGATCTTAGGTCGGAGGGCCGGTTATGTCTCTTCTGCCCCCCTCTGGTGTGGTGGATTGGCCACCCTTGTTCCCTTGCTGTCTATATTGACGGCGGTTCACATGGACTTGGGTCTGATTTGGGCAAGCGTGCTATTGATGGATTGTCATTGACCTTCTGTCTAGGTCCAACTATTTATTAGGTCATTAATGTTGTCCTGTTTTGGCTAAGTCTCGGATTGTAGTTTGATACGTCTTAGAATGTCTTTCTTAGATTCTGTTTGGAGTTGGTAGGTTGTTGGGATCTGTGATCGGTGTCTTCACTCATCGTTGTTGCCAGGTATGTGTGTGCCCGTATGGGCGTCGTTCTAGTTTTGCTGTGAAGAGCCATGATTTAAGCATTTTCCTGAATAGTAGGTGGTTTCTTGTGTTGCGTATATTCTTCGGCAAGTCATTCACATTTTTGGTGTGAGGTTAGAGAAGGAGGATCCTCCAAATGTTCTTTTGTTGCAGTGTTTTGGTTCCAGGCGAATGTCGTTGCTTGATCTGAGCATTGTTTGGTGATGTAGGTGTAATTTGTCTCTCAGGAATTCCGCGCCTTGATTCTGGATTGCTTATGGATAATATAGGAGTTTGAAACGCACAGTGAATTTGCCAAAATTGGACTGTTCAGAGTTATTGAATACTATTAAGAAAATGGGCAGTCAAGAGAACCTGGAATCTAAGATGTGCAATCTGTTAAGCGGGTATTCAGAGGGGAATAAAAAGATCTTGGAAACATGCCTAAAAGAGGAAATGATGCAAGGAAGATGGGAATCTCTGTGTGGTAACATCAGGAGGATGTCTTTGAATGTTGGAGAACGGGCACGACAAGCTAAGATCCTGAACAGAGTGTTTTTGACTCTGGTTCGAATGCATAAGCAAGGATTGATCAGGACAGACACGTGTTGTGGGTGTGGCCACGCTCAAGGAACTTTGGAACATATGTTTTGGGAGTGTTTCACGGTAAGAGATTTTTGGAGAGTAATTGCCGGATTAACAGAGTGGTGAATGCAGATTTAGACTTTGATTTTGAGACATTGACCCTGGGAGAAGATATGATATTGGAGGATTTGAGTCATCATCAAGTAACCTGGATTTTAAAAGGGGTTTAGTGGCAAAAAAACGAATTATGCGTAACTGGAAGTCAACTGGTTTTTTAACATTGAACTCTTGGGTGGAAGAAATGTTTTCAATTTGAAACATTGAAAACATGGTCTAACAATGGAGAAAAAAGAAGCCCTGTTTGAGATAATTTGGGGGGGCTTCTTGAATTTGGATCTGGAATGAGCATGTGTTACAAGGAGAAGTTTGAAGCTAAGTACATTTCTGATATTTTGAATGTTCATAAAATGCATATGTATATAGGTATATTACTAGGGATTGTTTTATATAAATTTAATGTGTTTTTATAAAGTTTAAGGAAATATATATATATATATATATCAAAACAATCTTTTTTTCCTCCCTTGTTAGTGAGAATTCTCAGAAATATGGTAATTCCTCTCTAGGTTAGAGACCCCTAGCACCTTTGTTGGACTCTAGGACCTTAATATTTAACCTGGAGAGAGAGAGAGACATTTTTCCCACAGTCTCATGTATTTTACTGTAATTTAACACTGTTTCTTTTGGTTTTGGAGTCTGACAAACTCCATAGGCATCATCTTTGTATTGTGACACGAAGCACCTTCAGTGCAGTGTCACAGGGAAGTCCCTTAGATTTCCCAAAGGTTTAAATACCTTCTCATCGTGAAACTACTGTTTCCAAGAGCAGTGAAGTGAAATTGACTACTTAAAATTTGTAACTTTCTAGACCCAGCACACACTATCTTACCATGGGGTGCTGGAAGGGTTACTTAGTGTCCCCTTTGTCTAGTTCCTCATGTAACATTTTTATGTTACCCTTTCTACAATTAATGGCTGGTGGCAGTGGTTTTCCTTTTTACTACCATTGTGTGTTTTTACCGCGGGCTCTGTTCGCAGCTGCAGTAAGGCACCCATGGGTGCCCATTTTATCAAAAAGGCCCCAGTCTGCTTGTTCCGCCATTCCTTGCTGGAAAGGTCTTTTCTGGATTTACTCTGCGCGCCAAACCAGGTTTGGTCCCTTTGTTTGTTTTGTCTTTAGCAGACTTAATGAGTGAAGCGCGCCTCTGGCTCCAGTATGTCTGGCAGGGGCAGGAAGTGCCCCAAACTCCCTGTGCTTAATCCCCTTGGTTACAGGAATGCACCCAAAGGTGACTGGCTGAGTGGCTGTCTGTCAAGGACAGCGACCCTGCTGTGTGATTGACAGCTATGCTTGAATAAATGGGAGAAGCCAGCATAAAAGGCAAGGCTTTTTGGCTTGGAGGGCAAAGTCGACCACTGGAGGAAAGAATCCGAAGAAGAACTTAGAGGAGATGCCTGCTGCAACTCCTGGATTGTTGGTTTGCCTGGTGAAGCCCTGCTTCTGTGTAGAAGCTCAGAATTTGCTTTGACTAGCGAAGCCCTGCAAGGACGACTTCTCCTATTGAGTCTGTGGGACCAATCAATTCCAAAGTGAACACGATTGAACATCCTCTCAGAGCTGGCTGTACTTCCATTGCTGCTGGAACCGAAGTGCCAGGGAGAGGAACACCAAACGGAGTGCATCACTTTTAAGACGGACCCGAGCTGCTGGAAGATCCCCTGGACTCCCAATAAGCAGGACTTACCAAGCCCGAGCCACAACAGAGTGCTGGACCCCAGATGCGAGGAAAACATCCAGAGTGGTATCCGTGAGACCGTGGTGGTGCTATTTGCTGAGACGCAAGGAGCTGAAACCACGAAGTGCCGCTGAATTGAAGTTGGCCCTTTTCTGTCTCTGACTGTCCCGTTGTGCTGCAGGAAAGCCCAGAAGTCCTCCCTCTTGTCCCCACAACTGAGGCACAGGAACAAAAGGATCTGCAGAGCCACACAGGAACAGAAGCCAGCTGGAACAATTTCTTCTAACCAAAGGTACTGTACAGTCCAAAGGAACTTACCTCTTGTTGTAACCTTACTTGATCTCAGTTGAGACTTGTCTTGGTTGCTTCGGTAGAGTTGCTTGCATCGTCTACCTCTCACAAGCCTCCCAGCTTGTGACCCTACATTGATTCTACGTTTCTACAAAGACTTATAAAACCATGTGCAAGACTTTAACTTACCTGCAAGAAGTCCTTCAGCTCACCTAGCCTTTTGCCCAATTGATATTGGCTGGCCTGGCTCCCTGAATGACTCTTCTCTCCTCGGTTTGTGTTTTACCTTCCCTCCAGGAAAGGGTTAATTTACTCTGCATTGGGGGCTTCAAAAGTACTTACCTGCTTCAGAATGTGTGTGATCTCTTGTTCTGAAAGAAACCTCTTTACTTGAACACTCATCTCAGTATTGCTTTAAATGTACCAGTAACATATTAATGTCCACAGTGTCCTAGCTATTTAAGTCACCTGAGGGTGTAGGAAGCGTGTGCCATTCCAAATGGGTACTTGCTGATTTCGAGAAGCTAAGTGTGTATTTTGAAGTGTATTTGTGTGTTACTATTATATTGCCCCTTCTGAAGAAGGCTTATTCAAAGTGACTGTTAAATAAATTAATAATTGTTTAGTCAAGAAACCTTGAGTGTAAGTATTTGTTTGGATACTTGTCACTGTGAATCTCTGTGTGACTCCCCTCCTGCTCACATTGACCCCTCTTGAGATAATCCTGGCTGCTCAGCTACACTACCAACCTGTGTCGTACAGACTTATACCAAAGGTTGGGGTCCTATTGCTAGGAGGTCCAGATTGTTGTATTGCACCCAAAGGGTACTGCTCTAAATGTTGCCTAACATCCCTACTTTAGTTCTCTTTTCTCCAAGGTTTTAGGATTGGTCATGATATTCTAGTAGGATTTCTTGGGGGGAGGTTTTGGGGTTTAATTATTGGTGTATTTTATGGGAGTTTCGGTTGTAAATGTTGAAGTTATAATTTGTTTTCTTGTTTAATGGAAAATTTGAATACATGGGTTTAAGAAAAATGAAGAAGGGTTGAAGAAAAATTAGGTTATATTCGCGGAGAGAATAGGTTTGTAATACTGGGTGGAATCAAATCCGAAGAACTATGGACAACCTCAACTACAACTGTTGGTACCAAGGACATTCCAAGGACTTCAGGCACCTCAATGATGCCCTTTTGGGAATAGTAAAAGCACCAAATCATGAATTAAGCACTGGGCCGATATTTATAGTGCCATTAAAATATACTGTTAGGTGTAAACGGTGTACCACAAGAGGATTAGCTGAGATGTTCCCAAAGCACTGTTACAGCCTCTACGGGTAAGGGTTTTACAATTTGATTATATCGCGATCGATAATGTAGACACTCTGGGAACATCGAAGAATGGCGTCACTGTATTCTCTATGCAGCATTATAATTCATAGTATATGCTTCCTTCCCCAGGTCGGGTGTTTCCAGACAAATACATTCAGATCAGCAGACCTTCTTTATGTGGAAGATGATAGAGGATATACAAGATTTATTAAATATGTATTAAAGATCAAAATCATTTGAAAAAATATTGTTTAGCCACAGACTGATAGTCATTTTTCAAACTCTCCAATCCCAAAAAGTGCGGTTATAAACCGGCATAACAATGCTAAGCCTGGTTTAAAATCACATTTTGTGCTCTGAGATATTTTAGTGGTTTTGGCAGGCAAAGTGGGAGCCTGGAATGTTTGCCAGCAAACAACTTTGCTAAAAGCAAGCAGATTCCAAAGGAATCCATTTTAAACAAAGCTTCCCGCCAAGGGACTCACTTCTGTGCATTGAATTGTAGAACATGCAGCTAAATCTGGATTACCTAGGTTTACCATGCATTTGTTGCATTTCATAGTCCAAAGAATGAAAAACTGAACAAGGGGGACTGCAGTGCACATAGTGGTTCCCTCCGTGTAATTACCACTCTTTAGAAAATGAGCCCCTTCTTGTGGAAGATGGTCAGCATAGATCGTGGAAATTGGGATATTCTACTACCTTGAATTCTGAAGAACACCATAAGACTCAAAAGCTTCTCACCATTTGAACTGGACTATGGGCAGAAGCCCACAACCTGTTGGACATGATCTGAAGGGCCTGGGAGGACCAAGATGATAATCGTCTTAATGTACTGGTGTTTCTTCAGAACACCAAAGAAAAATTCAGACTAGTCCAATGGTTGGTAAAGGGACACGGTAAAGAGAAACACCTCTAACAAATGTGCACACCTCCTTACTTTAAAAGTAGATGATCAGGCACTGGTCTCATTACCAAACAGCAGCAGTAAAGCCCTGGAACAAAGTAATCAGAGTCCTTTGAAACCTTAACTACTGGGTTCATGAAACCAATAGGCAGAAGAAAGACCACATCTACCAAATCAATAGGCTAAAAGGCATGGGGAGGGGAAGGAAGGGTGTTAAGTGAGGAACCCTATTGCTGGACCAGATAAGAACTGTGATGCTGGGCATACATTGGAGGGACAGGGCCTCCATGTCCTTGTCCTGTACTCCTTTATCATGTGTGTTCTGTGTTATTTTCTGCACAGGAGTCCATGTGGGACTCCTGGCAGTGCAGCTCTTCCTCTTTTTGGCTTGGTGAACAGACCCTTGGCATATCCTTATGGCACCCATGGGTGGGGGTATAACCCTGTACCACTAGTGTATGTTTTTGGGCCCCTGTGTGTGGCCCACAGAGCAGGGTAGAGGCTGGTGGCAGCTACATGCTGTATTTAACAGGTGCTCCGAGTATCCTCCATTTTGGGATATCCGGGCCCTGCTCTGTTGGTTGTCTCCATGACCATCAGTCTGGCTTCAGAGCTGCCTGAAGCACGGAAACTGCTCTCCTGATCATCCGTGAAGAACTGCTCTCCAACCTTGATTCCAACACCCCCTGTGTCCTCATCTTACTTGATCTCTCTTCTGCCTTTGACACAGTCAACCATGCCATCCTGCTCAACCGTCTCCGGGTTAACTTGGGTATCACCGATCAGGCCCTGGCTTGGCTGACTTCTTTCTTCTCCGATCGACCCTCCCAGGACAAGCTTGGGTCCTTTCTTTCCTCTATCTCTACCTCTGCCTCTGCATGTGGTGTTCCCCAGGGGTCTAACCTCTCTCCCTGGCTGTTCAACCAATACCTGACACTTCTTGCCCACTGCATTGCCGCTCTCTGCCCCAACTTTCTGTGCTATGCGGATTACACTCAGCTCATTTTCAGGCTCCCTTCCACCACCTCTTCTCCTTCTCTCATCTCTGACTGTCTGTCTGCTATCCAGGAGTGGTGTGCCGCCAATGATCTCTGCCTTAATGCCTGTAAGACTGAGATTCTCCTCATTGGCACACCTGCGCCCTCCTTTCCTGTCTCTCTCTGGCCGGCCTCTCTTGGTCCTCTTCCTGCTCCCACCTGCGAGGCTAAAAACCTCTGGGTCATCTTCGACTCCACACTCTCCTTCTCTCGTCACATCTCTGACGTCTCTAAGAAGTCACACTACCAGCTGCACCTCCTCAGAGGTATTCTTCCTTTACCCTCCTTCCCCCAGAAGCTCACTGTCTCCAGAGCTCTGGTTCTCTCTAGGCTGGACTACTGCAACAGCCTCTTTCTAAGTCTTCCTGCCTCTACTCTCCGCCCTCTGCAACTCATCCAGAACAGGACTGCAACACTTGTCCTTGGCCTCAAGCCCAGTGATCGTATCTCTCCAGGACTGAAATCTCTGCACTTGCTCCCAGTGGCTGTGAGGATTAAGTTCAAAACCCTCTGCATTGTCCACAAGGCCTTCAGGGGTCTGGGGACTCAATATGTTCAACTCTCTCTTCCAAAATATCTTCCTTCTCAAGCTCTTTGCTCATCCGCCTCCAACTCCCTCAGGGTCAGTCGCTTCTCCAAGCAATGAGTTGGTGGTAGATCTCTTTCCTCCGCTGGTGCCTCCCTCTGGAACAGCCTCCCTGCCTCTCTGAAAATTGAGGAGAACCATCTTCGGTTCTGGAATCACCTCAAGACCTTCCTCTTTGCTTCTGCTTTCTCTCCTCCTCTCCCCTGCTGAACTCCTGGCTGAAACCAAAACTACACTGGTCAACTGGCTATCCTCTGTTCTCAGGCCATGGTCCCCTCGCTGCCAGTTGCACACCTGCACTGCCTTAAACAAAACACCCAGTCAAAAGAAAAACGCCACAGCTGCTCGGTCCCTTCCATAGTTTCAAAATAGTAAACACACACACAGGAAAGGGCTCCGCTTCCGTGATGAATACTATATGATGATTTTGGTGGCAAGTAAATGAAGAGATCCCATGGCAGTGCTCTGCTAAACCACATCACGGAAGAAGAAACACGCTGCGTTGTCACGTTCAGGCACGTAGAAAGGTTCACTTTTTTTTTTTCCAGCGCTTCTACGCAGCAACCGAACGTTGCTTCTATGATGTCAATGTCTCCGAAGCCTCCATAGCAACAATCACTAACTCCTCCAGCATACCACACTACGTCATCAGTCGGACTGGGCAGCTGAGTGAAACGGAGCTCTGCACCAACGAACTTTGCTGAGGGCCACCCACTTCTCCTTTCAGGGCCGCATAAAACTCCCCCGGAAAACGCTCTCTCACAGGCCGGCGTTCGAGACTCACATATCACAAGTCATGCAGCTCCTCCTGGGGTAATGCCACAACACAATTTCATTAAAATCCTTCACTAATGCTGCTTTTCAATGCTTTCACTCCGCCGCCTTATGAAGCGCTGATCACCTTAATATGTTGATCCCCAGCCCTTTCCCGCTGCTGCAGCATCAGTGCCAGTTACAAGTCAATACGAGGGTTGACAGGACAACTCCTAAGTAAAACCGACCCTCTTAAATCAACGCTGGCACAGAGCGCGCTTACCTTGGGGCCGGGGGGTGGCCGGTGGATGTCTCCTTTGGCACTCTGCTTCTTTGCTAAGCCCGTCCTGTTGCTCCATTTTCCTTTTTCTTGGTGCACGCTTTGCTTTACTGTTTCTTTTCTTACTCCTATTTCTCCAGCACACGATCTCAAAGTCCCCCAACAATCCTCGTCGCCAATGTTGGGTTATGCACTTGTGTCAATAAGTGCGTCAGACTGCACGTAGGTATAGCAGGACTTTATTAAGTAGACATAGGAGGTAAGTTACATGAAACAAGTAGATTAAGTATATTAGGAGGGAGAGACATCCACCGGCCCCCTCATCATCTAAGCTCAGGCCCCAACTGACTTTGTGGAACACACAGACACAGTTCATCAATAACATTCTACACTAACATTCCATCAGGGGCTCATACATACAGACCACTAATTAATTAGGAGGAAAAGTACAAACATAACACATCTTCCCCCTTTATGAAATCATGAAAGCAACAGAGGAGGAAGCAAGGGAAATTAATATAGAACTCTATAGAACGATTCAAGAAAGCCATCTAACTCAGACTTCCATACCAAGCAAAATGCTCAGAGCAAAGCTGATTGCTCAACTCCACCAAACCTTAAACTAGCTTCTGTAATCTAAACTCCAACACATACATTCAACCAATTCCGTAGCGGGCCCACAACGGACATCAAACACAGGGAACCAGCCCTCACTCACAAAACCAAACCGAACCAATAACTCAGACACAGTACCATCATCATCCATCAGGCCTTAACAAGGTGTGCAAGGACACCATAAAATGTTAAACACCTCTACCTGTACCCACCAACACAGGATACCAATTCCCACCAATAACAACATCACCATATTTCACGCTCCCAAGCAAGCGTGAGTGCGACACAGATCCCAATACACTATCACACCAAATAGTCAGAAATGCACCTAGTGCGAAGGATACCAGTTCACCCAGAACAAGAACCTTTTACCGGGACCATACATCCCACTGACACACCAAATAGTCAGAAATGCACCTAGTGCGAAGGATACCGGTTCACCCAGAACAAGAACCTTTTACCGGGACCATACATCCCACTGACACACCAAATAGTCAGAAATGCACCTAGTGCGAAGGATACCGGTTCACCCAGAACAAGAACCTTTTACCGGGACCATACATCCCACTGACACACCAAATAGTCAGAAATGCACCTGGTGCGAAGGATACCAGTTCCACCAGAACCTTTTACCGGGACCATACATCCCACCGAAACACCATAATGACAGAATGCACCTAGTGCGAAGGATACCGGTTCACCCAGAACAAGAACCTTTTACCGGGACCATACATCCCACTGACACACCAAATAGTCAGAAATGCACCTAGTGCGAAGGATACCAGTTCCACCAGAACCAGAACCTTTTACCGGGACCATACATCCCACTGACACACCAAATAGTCATAATGCACCTAGTGCGAAAGATGCAAGTTCAACCAAAACCTGTACCCTTTAACGCACTGTCACAGTATATTTAACATTGTCCCCCACTTAGACACCTGTGTGAGGAACTAGACCCCACAACATAACTTTAAAATGACAGGCCTCACATGACATTTTAACTCTTCGCAATATTAATACCACAATAACACTTTAGGATATCATTACAGCAATTCATATCCTCTTTTCTTTTTCAAACGGAGAAAACTCCCCCAATCAGCAAAGCGTCTTTGACACTAATTGTTGACACTAAAAATAACTGGGCCGATATCTCAGCTAATCATCACATATCACATTTCTCCTCAAAAGACATGTGGCGCTTCGACAATAAAACATGTTTTTTTTTTTTTTCAGTACCGTTTACAATCCAAGAGTGCTGCATTCCTCTTCTCACAAGCAGCATACTGCCTTTACCAATGCCAGAAAACTTTGAGCGCCTTAAACAAAACACCCAGTCAAAAGAAAAACGCCACAGCTGCTCGGTCCCTTCCATAGTTTCAAAATAGTAAACACACACACAGGAAAGGGCTCCGCTTCCGTGATGAATACAATATGATGATTTTGGTGGCAAGTAAATGAAGAGATCCCATGGCAGTGCTCTGCTAAACCACATCACGGAAGAAGAAACACCGGGACCACCAGCCCCCTTAAAATTTGGCAATCACACTCATCACATCACCAAAAGACATTCACAGGTTCTATTCATGCAAGCTTCGGTAAATTGCACATATAAGTATGGAAAACGAGAGTTATACACTACTTATCGAGTCCATGTTCTCTATAATACAAAGTCCTTTAGCTAAAATGATCCTGTGGAAAGAAAATGTCATTAAACATTTATACCTCAGCATAAATATCAACTTCACCTTTAATATTTCCCCACTAACAAAGGCCACGTCATATAAACTCATTAAACTCATACTCTCATTCAGAGACAGCTGACATCCTGATCATCATACACACTGTCACAGTATATTTAACATTGTCCCCCACTTAGACACCTGTGTGAGGAACTAGACCCCACAACATAACTTTAAAGTGACAGGGCTCACATGACATTTTAACTCTTCGCAATATTAATACCACAATAACACTTTAGGATATCATTACAGCAATTCATATCCTCTTTTCTTTTTCAAACGGAGAAAACTCCCCCAATCAGCAAAGCGTCTTTGACACTAATTGTTGACACTAAAAATAACTGGGCCGATATGTCAGCTAATCATCACATATCACATTTCTCCTCAAAAGACATGTGGCGCTTCGACAATAAAACATGTTTTTTTTTTTTTCAGTACCGTTTACAATCCAAGAGTGCTGCATTCCTCTTCTCACAAGCAGCATACTGCCTTTACCAATGCCAGAAAACTTTGAGCGCCTTAAACAAAACACCCAGTCAAAAGAAAAACGCCACAGCTGCTCAGTCCCTTCCATAGTTTCAAAATAGTAAACACACACACAGGAAAGGGCTCCGCTTCCGTGATGAATACTATATGACGATTTTGGTGGCAAGTAAATGAAGAGATCCCATGGTAGTGCTCTGCTAAACCACATCACGGAAGAAGAAACACACGCTGCGTTGTCACGTTCAGGCAAGTAGAAAGGTTCACTTTTTTTTTTTTCCAGCGCTTCTACGCAGCAACCGAACGTTGCTTCTATGATGTCAATGTCTCCGAAGCCTCCATAGCAACAATCACTAACTCCTCCAGCATACCACACTACGTCATCAGTCGGACTGGGCAGCTGAGTGAAACGGAGCTCTCTGCACCAATGAACTTTGCTGAGGGCCACCCACTTCTCCTTTCAGGGCCGCATAAAACTCCCCCGGAAAACGCTCTCTCACAGGCCGGCGTTCGAGACTCACATATCACAAGTCATGCAGCTCCTCCTGGGGTAATGCCACAACACAATTTCTTTAAAATCCTTCACTAATGCTGCTTTTCAATGCTTTCACTCCGCCGCCTTATGAAGCGCTGATCACCTTAATATGTTGATCCCCAGCCCTTTCCCGCTGCTGCAGCATCAGTGCCAGTTACAAGTCAATACGAGGGTTGACAGGACAACTCCTAAGTAAAACCGACCCTCTTAAATCAACGCTGGCACGGAGCGCGCTTACCTTGGGGCCGGGGGGTGGCCGGTGGATGTCTCCTTTGGCACTCTGCTTCTTTGCTAAGCCCGTCCTGTTGCTCCATTTTCCTTTTTCTTGGTGCACGCTTTGCTTTACTGTTTCTTTTCTTACTCCTATTTCTCCAGCACACGATCTCCAAGTCCCCCAACAATCCTCGTCGCCAATGTTGGGTTATGCACTTGTGTCAATAAGTGCGTCAGACTGCACGTAGGTATAGCAGGGCTTTATTAAGTAGACATAGGAGGTAAGTTACATGAAACAAGTAGGTTAAGTATATTAGGAGGGAGAGACATCCACCGGCCCCCTCATCATCTAAGCTCAGGCCCCAACTGACTTTGTGAAACACACAGACACAGTTCATCAATAACATTCTACACTAACATTCCATTAGGGGCTCATACATACAGACCACTAATTAATTAGGAGGAAAAGTACAAACATAACAAACCATCTTCGGTTCAGGAATCACCTCAAGACCTTCCTCTTTGCTTCTGCTTTCTCTCCTCCTCTCCCCTGCTGAACTCCTGGCTGAAACCAAAACTGCACTGGTCATCTGGCTATCCTCTGTTCTCAGGCCATGGTCCCCTCGCTGCCAGTTGCACACCTGCACTGCCCCCCTGGAAAGCTTTACACTCTGGGGCTGTTTCTGTATCCCTTAAACCGCCTACCAGCACTTGACACCTGATATCTGCACTTACCCTTGCACCTGCCACCAGCTGGCCGCACTTCTTATTTATTGGTCCTATTTATTGTTTCTATTTATCTACTGTTACCCTATGTACTGCACTTCCATTCCCCCTTCCCCCTCGCATTTCCCCCTCCCCCTTCTCCCCTGCACTTGCGCGATCTCAATGTCACCTGGCCTAGTAAGATCGTTGTCTGTCTTCCCTCTGTTCCCCTCCCTTGCCTCATCGCGCCTTGAAACACTTGTGTATAGGCGCGTAATAAATGCCATATCATATCATTGGAATCAATTGATTCCTGATAGAAGACAAGATGGCCCCTATAGCCTCTTGCTTTCTATTGCCTGTTAACTTGTTTTCCCAAAGCCCTTGGAAGCCCTGACTCGGTCCCTTCCCCCGACTGGCTGTTGGGTGAAAGTTCCATATATGGTATTGTGGGGAAGTCCAGGCCAGACTGGCTGGAGTCTTCCAAATGACGTTGTGGGTACACCCGTGGGGTGGGACCTGGGTGAATGGAGTGTGTGACGAATACGCATTTCATGTTATGGGTGTCTGGTTTCTAGTATGTGACACAATGAATGAGACAGCCCTGCCCGAAACTAGTATGAATGCAGTGTGGAGTGCTGAATGACTGGGTGCTTGTCCGAATCCACATTCTGTGTTGTGAGTGTCTGGATGGAGACGAATGGCCTGAATGCACTGTGAGCCTGATTGGCTGGCTGCCTGCATGAATGCCCTTCTGCATGATTGGTTGCCTGAGTGTGACCTAACAGAGTGAATGAGAGACCAAACAGTATATCTGGGGACCTCTCACTTATGGAAATCGTTCAGAAGCTGAAGTTGAAACTTGCTGCTTATCCTTGAAGCCCAGCTGGAAGAATAGGACTTGCTGCTGCATTTGCTTCGACCCTATATGAAAGCTATCGAGTTTGTTGTGGGCTGATCCGAGAGAGGACCTGGCTAGGAGACCTCTTCCCGAGCTACGAAGGAACATCGTGCAGACTGCTAACCTTCGCCGAAGCACCCTGGAAGCCAGTCTTTGAAAGACTGTCAACCGGAGGTGTGGACTGCCGAGGAATCTCTAAGTAAATACCTGGACATCGAGGCCATCGAAGTCCATTGCTGTCAGCCAGGGTTTGGAGGATTCGCTGTAACTGTTGGAAGCCCATCGAAGCCGTGTTGTCCAGAACCGGGGACCGCTTGACGTCATGGGCCTCATTTTAAGCTTGCCGGTCCGGAAACAACGGTGCCGGTAAGTCTACCGGCACCGTTGTTTCCGGACCGGCAAACTACAGGTTTGCCTGCCAGAGCCGCTCTGCCCGACAGGTCTGACCCTGCCGGGCACAGCGGCCATGGTAGGCAAGCCATCACGGACACACCGGCACCGTTAACAACGGTGCCGGTGCTTCCATGGTCCCCATTGCTGGTGCCGGTGCTTCCATGGTCCCCATTCCCATAGAGTCCAATAGGACTTTATGGGAATGGTGACTTCAATTAGCTGGCGCCTGGCTTCCCGGACCGCCGGGGTTGTAATCCCCCGGTGTTACTGGGAAGTCAGGTGCCGGTAAATCATTAAGGGTCCGGCGGCAGCCTGTCGGTAGCACCGGCATGGTTGCCGCCGGACCCGTAATGAGGCCCAATGTGTAAAGAGGTATTTTGAAAAAGGGAAAACCTAGTGTGATGCATCATTGTGCGATTTTAGATCCACAATATTGGTGTTATGAGTCAATGAAGCAACCGTTTCAGACCAGAAATAACACCACGCCTTCTAATGTTACTGTTAAGCACAGTATTTCATGATGCTTAAATGATCTGTGTTTAGCATCCAAATCTATTTCCTATTCCTCCATGCCATGCCAATTAAAGGCCTTTTGTTTTATCCCAGAAATACATTATCCATCACCCTGCCCTCCTCCACTGCTACCATTTGTCTGTCGAAAACATTTTGTAACTTCTTTTTCAACACTCCGCCTTTTCAAACTTTGAACCATGTAAGGTGCTCCAAGGCCCTATGGGTAGGGCTAGCCCTAATCAAAAATTGAAATAAAAGAAATTATGCATTTAACTGAGGTGCAATGGAAAGGCATGCAAACAAGGGCACAGGCACATTTTTCACAAAAGAGCATTTAAAATAACAATATGAAAATGATTGGTTTACTTTATTTTGTAAAAACATAGCTGTATAATTTCAAACTATTCACACATATATGTGCATTTTATCTGCCCTACCTGTGAAATGTGGGCTACAGTATACAACAAATGAATATTTCGCTTCCTGATTCATTGCATCATATTTTAATTTCAAATCATTCAAATATGTTCACGTTGTTTTACTTAAAAAGGCAACATGCATTTACAGAGTCTTGATGTGAAAAGTTTGGTTAAGAAAAATAAGACTCTTTCACTTTTTATTTAAAAGGTAAACAGGCTCCTTAGCATTGCTATGGATAAAGGAAAGCGAGGGCAGGAGGAAAGGAACAAGGTATTCTGGACTAAGTTATCTAAAAAAAAAATCAAAACTAATAATTTTGCAAGCTTTGTCAATGCCAACAGTTTGGGCTTTTCTCTAGGAATGGGAAAGGCACTTGCCAGGCACTGTTCCAGTGGTATTAACTGCCCATTGATGGTAGCAGGTGCAAAATGGTGTGGGTATCTGGGCATTGCAATAGCAGTGCCTGGCAAACGACTAATGCATATACACAAGCCAAAACAATTGGCTTTGCTAATGCTTGTTTATGACAGGACTTCAGTGACGGGCACACAATGCTTATAGACAGGCTGAAGGCAGACCTGGTTAAGACGTGTTTATTACACCAGTAGAGTGCTTACAGTTCCAATGAAGTCATTAACTCTCAGAAGACTGCTTTGAAAAAATACGGGCAGGTGCCTTGGATGCAAAGTTTGATGGTAAGGCTTGATTAAAGTGAGCTAAAAGAGTTCCCATGGCAAGGTGTTTTGGGTGGGGAAGGGCAGGTACTGGTTTGGAATGGCCACAGGTATTAACCTAGCATCAGCAGCCAATAGGTGGGCAAATAACCAAACAACACCTACAAGCTGTGTGTCCCTCCTCATATGCCATTTCTCCCTATCTGTACTCTAATGCAATAGTTTCTGCTTATAAGTGACACAAGTGCCACCTAATAGCCCAAACAAAAAATGAGAAAGCAGGTCAGCAATAAAGATACAGTCTAATTCCTCAATGGTAGACATACAAACATGTAAACCATGTCTTGCCAACTCTAGTCTTTGCATCACAGTAGGTGGATTAACTTAATTGCAAGCACACAAACAAAAGAAGCGCACAGAGAAGGCTGATAAAATGTGACCTCTCCTGGATGTGAATCAGAGCAGATTGGTATGTCTGGGGTGCCCAGCTGGTGTTTTACAGGGGTGATATCTCGTGGTGTTGTCACCCCCAAGGTGGAATCGCTTGATAGAGGAGACATGTGAAGAGGCCGGTGGAGGATCTGCTTTGGGGGAGAGGGGTCCCGGTGCAACCACAACGTGACAGGAAAACCTGGTCATTGATGGTTTGGGCATTTAACTCGCAGGCGAATTAGGGAAGCGCATAGTGCCACAAACTAAACACTGTAAACTAAGAGTCCAGTTACTTCCGGCATGCACTTCTCTCTGACACGATTGTTGGCATTTGTGTGGTGATATCAATGGATCGTGGATTCTGAATTAATGTTGAGGGAGGACCATGTCATTTGGGAAGCACAGAGTATGAGGAGGGTTCCTATAGAGCAGGGTGCCAAGCAGGCCAGGCCAAAAGGTACTGAGGTGGGCTAAGGAGGGCACAGAAAAACATAAGTCAGTAAATGATAGAGTCTAAAGCAGCCAACCAGGCATCTTGCTTCTCAGTCAGCAGATAGGTATATTGGGGTAAACCAGATCATTTACAAGAACTTTCAAACTAGGCATATCCATTTTCAGGAAAGGTAATCTGAACAACAGGCTATTGCTAAGATCCTGAAAAGTCAAGCGAGGCTTCCTGCTTTGCCGGAAGGGGTCAACATATCACCAACGCTCAGAGATCGTCCACATATCACCAACTCTCAGAGATCGTCCA
Organism: Ambystoma mexicanum; assembly: GCF_040938575.1. Classification (NCBI taxonomy): domain Eukaryota; kingdom Metazoa; phylum Chordata; class Amphibia; order Caudata; family Ambystomatidae; genus Ambystoma; species Ambystoma mexicanum. The sequence continues at coordinate 255,623,994 of NC_090927.1, read as the reverse complement.
CATATCACCAACTCTCAGAGATCGTCCACATATCACCAACTCTCAGAGATCGGTCGATCAACATCTATTGGATAGTGGCGGTCCGTTTACCAGTTTGAAAGTCTCTTCTCTCGGTTCCTCTCCTTCTACTGTGGGCGGGGGCGTGGGTTAGGGAGCATTTATCTTTTATTGAAAAGAGCAGGAGAACATGTGTGAAAACTAAAAGTTGTGTCATTTGTATTTCATTAAGAGGTTTCGTCACATCGGCATGTATGGTGTAGTACAATCATGTGTTTTATGTTACCTTCGTTTAGGGATTTTAACACATTTATACAAACAAAATAAAGGCCGCCCCAAAGCTACATAATCAAAGGTTTTAATGATCTAGACTCAAATCAAAGCATGCAATTTACCAAATCTCATGGTTAAATAACAGAGTCCAAACAGCTTGTTTTATTTTGTTAAATCCTACACTAGGAAAAGGTTCCAAGCGTTCACAGATTGTGTCCTGCTTAATGAACCCAGAACGCATTGTTCAGAACTATTAAGACACTAAGGGGGCCATTTTTATTAAGAATGTTAATTACTTGCAGGGCCCCGCTAATGCCAGCCCTTACGTGCTGTTGGTGCCCTTTATGCCATTTTAAACATTTGCTGAGCTTGAAATGAAGACATAAAAGCCTTATGCCTTGCATTTACTCCTTCATTTCCCGCACCACCCCATATAAAATAATCCGCTAAGTAGAAAATTAAGATCCTTTGAACGAAAGTTAGTGAAAGTCTGGAAGTGCCTAAATTCTGCATCGCTGCATCAAGTATTATACTCTTCTACGTAATTCAAGATCTATTTATTCGAGCATGGAATATTAACAGAGTATCCAGAATGCTGCCATCAGTGGGATCACATACATGAAGTCTTAGCTCTATACATAATTCCATATCGGAGGATTGTGCATTTAAGTCTACTGGTTTTCAATACAGCTTTTTGACCATGCTTGAGATTTCATTTGTGGAGAAGGATCTTGTGCTTTGAGCAAAGCACACCACTAGAAGTCATACAGTAGTAGGAGTGGCCCATTTTAAATACTGATGTGATAAGAGCTGGATGGGACCCATACTTACTGATGGAGGGGATTGATGAGAACATTGAATGGGGATGACACAGAATGACAAAAGGGCATAGGAACCATAAACAGTAAATGTATGCAACATGGACACAATATGCAAATAAGTTCTAGAAGTAGGGAGACTTTTGTTGGTCCAAGAGGAATAGTGATACCCATATACTGCTGTGGCCACCTTCAGTGGATGGGGAGGCAGATTGTCAATGGTCTGGCTCTTGGCAGAGCATGAACCACCCGAGCTGTTAAGTGTATACGCAAGGTGGGTGGGTATCCAGGTGATGGACACCATTTTGAAAAGGAACCCAGCAGGGATAGGGAGCCAGTGAATGTTGCTTAAAATGGGGGTTATGTGAATGAATTTGTTAGAACCAGTAAGGAGGCGGGATATGGTGTGATGGACTGCTTTGAAGGGAGCCAGATGTACCGCGGGAAATGTAGCGAGGATGGCTTTACCTCCATCAAGGTGTTCAATCACAAGAGTCTGTACCATGGTGCAGAAGTCCTGGGGAGGAAGGAAGGGCTTAGTCCTTGATCTGGTACCATGTGGTCAGGGCTTTCTTGCTCATGTTCTTCTGAAGGGAGGTGTAGCAGTCCGGATGAATACATCCAGGTGCATCCTGTTCAGCCAACCTTCAATGCTTTTCTGTTTGGAGTGGCCAGGAAGCATACATTCTTTTTTGGTCGGGCAAGTTTTAGGTATGCGCTTGTCATCCTGTCAAACTATGGGAGCAGTTTACTTTACGGTAAAGCTGGGTGTAATCTGTGTACTGGGGTAATGAGATGTCTGGTTCATTAATGTGTGACCGCAGCAGTTCCCAGAGCTGTTTGAGCCCTGTGGCACTTCAAGGGTAACCGGGTGGTGGTCAGATCTGAAAGTGCACACTAGGACAGCATGGTATCTGTCCAAGATGTAGGAGAAGTTGAGAACACATCTCACGAAACCCCTTTTGTATATAATGAGGCTGATCAAAGCCTGGTGGTCCACCATATTGATGGCAGCATATAGGCCCAGGAGGCAGGAATCCCTGTTGTCCATGATTTGGAGAGCATCACTGATGACTTGGATGGTGGCTGTTTTGGTGCTGCACTTAGGATGGAACCCAGATTTGTAGTCATGAAGCAATGATGATGGGCTGATTTGCTCATGAAGTTGATTCAATGATGGGATGCCGGCGATTGGTCGGCAGTTGGCAACGTCTTCTGGTTCCAGCTGGGGTTTCTTATGGAGTGGATGAGCCCTGTTTTTTTTAAATGGCTTGGGACAATGCACCCTTTGAAGGAGGCAGTATCTGAAGAAGTGCAATGAGAGCATGACCTAAGATCTTTTTAAGGATGGTTGGAGGTCATACGTTATTGATGGTTGGCTTTAATGACACAAGTGTTGATGAGATCCTTGGCAGCTAGGGAGCTGAAGTCAGTACAGAATCAGGGAGCCCGTGGTGGGATAGATGAAGGCGGCAGATCATTTGAAGACATTGATGTGATGTCTAATTATGTCGATTTTGAAAAATGAAGAAATCAATGATGGCATTGCAGTTCTCCAAGTGCTACTGTATTTCTGGGTCTGGTAAGGGGGTTGGTAGTGTTTGAATGTAGAAAAAGGTGCTTTGATCCTAGATGAGGCAGCCGCACTTGATGAGTAGTGGGCTTCAAGTGTAAAGTAGTATAGGCGAGGGTGAATTATCTGGATGCTGAGGAGGTTGAGCTTGGCAGCTGTCTAATTAGATGTAATAAACTGCCAACAATTAATGTTGCATTCAAAGAGGACCCTCAGGTTGTGAGCCTTGAGGGACAGAGTGAGGCGCAGATCATGGGGGAAGGAAATCTGAGAGAAGGTCAGGGGTTAGAGGTAGGGATGAAATTGCTTCCACCTTAGAAGAGGTGAGTATCAGGCAGTGCATCCAATGACGAACAGCAGTGAGGAAGTTGGGCTGCACGATGAAAGTTCAATGGTAATGGAACCTGCACAAAGAAGATTTGAGTATAACGAGCAAAGAGATGGTATGAGAAACCCAAAGAGGAGATGAATTTGTCAAGAGAGGAGTAAAGTGTGACATAACATTAACCGCTGTAGCTGCAGTCTATGCTATTGTGGTGCAAACCTTGTCACTACTCAATTTTACATCACACAAATCACAGCCCAATAAGTTCTTAAGACTCACATCTAAGTGGCAGGACTTTTTCTATAACATTCCCCCCTCTCCTTTATGAGTAAAGAATGACCACCTCAGATGTATTAAAGGCTAGCCTAGAAAATAAATACATTATTCTGTTTAATTGGATTCCAAGGGAGAACGCAAAGCAACATTTCTCATTGAAGGTAGAAAACATTTTTAATTTTGGGGTACAATAGGTTATTCTATTAATTTCAGTACAAAGAGGTGATTTTGTTTGCAGTATGAGGTGATGCAGAGGGGTGTAGAAAAGTGTACATGACAAAAACCCAACAGAACAAAGATCATGACGGCTACAAGAGCTTCCGGAGACATTGACAGAAAATGCATCACTTCGGTTTAATGACTCACAGCTCGAACACACCAGCCTTTGCCACAGGTAATTATTGCTGTTACACTGCCACATAAAGGTTCATAGGTTGCGATGGATCAGACTTATCAATTATTTATTTTATTGTGTATACAGTTTAGAAGAAAACTAACACATTCTTAGTAAGATTGAAAAGATATAAAAAGCAAAATAAGATACATTTGCATATCATTAAGAAATTCCAATAACAAATCAATTCATCTAACAATAATTCATACAGAGTAAAAAGGAAAGATACATTTGGCATTAGTCGAAGCCTAAGGAGCGATGTACACATATAGATACTGTAATCAGCCAAATTGCCTGTATAATGTACACTGAATAAACATTAGGAACATAAGCTTTACTTACTTTTACTTAGTTCCTCCAGTAATCTCACATCACTTTCAAATTTCCGCAGTTTCCTATTTACACATTTCCATACTTGTGTTATAACAATAATCCTGCTACTGCTATAACCAGACAAACAATTCAACCAGAAATATTCATGATTTATATCATCAAGGTCTCTACAAATTTAGAGTAATAGTGTGCATAAATAGATCTCATGTGGCAGTTGGTAAGTACATGTCTAGCCGTCTCCATTTCTAGCTTATTACAACAGATTCTGCAAGTTCTTTCTTGAACAGGGGTTCCAGTCCATGCCCTTCTGATTTCTAATACATCCAGGAGGTTTAGTCTGATATTCATAAACAGCTGCCGCGTTGCCAAGGATGGAAGGAGCTTTAGATATTCTTGTGGCTCTTTATAGTTAAAATACATCCTGGAAAATGTGCATAAGGATTTCATACATACAACTTTTTCGTGGCTGTTAACCCAGTCTAGCTTCTCAGCTACATTTTTCAAGGATTTCAACATTGCACCTTCACCGTATTCCCACCTCGGTGTCCAGCACAGCTTTCTAAAAAAATCCTCATTCATGATTTTAAATTTAGTCATCACCGTGCTTAGTGCCTTTCTCCAACAGTGAGCGAAGTATCGTCAACAAAGAATCTGGTGAAGATAACATGATCTTGAAAAAGAGTTTTGCTCTATTTAGGTTAATCAGGGCGGAGAGAGAGAGATAAGTCCCATCTCCAGCCTGATTGCCTCAATAGGTGTGTAATTGCTTAGCCCCATTATGTTACGCCAGATCAGCCCTTCGATTGTATCTGCCCATATAGACCAATCACAATAGGAAGCTTCAACGCCATATAGAAAGGCAGATGCTAATTTGTGTCTAAAGATGGTATGAACTCCACACAGACAGACAAAATCCTGCAGATTTTTTAGAGTGCCAGTACTGCTCCCAAAGTAGAGAGAACCTTAACCCGCTTATTTTCTTGTACATTTTCATTAACCCCACTCTTTTCAGACACCACTTCATAGCCCAGATATTCATAGGCATTAATTCTTTTGATGAGCCCAATATTACAAGGAATAGACAGCCCATGACTTCGACCATTCCCAATGGCCATGAATTGGGTTTTAGTGATATTAATTTTGAGACCGTTCTTATCCGCATAGCAGCAGACAGCCCTAGCACTGTTGCAGATCCCAACACATGTATTGCCAAAGATAACAACGTCATCTGCATAACAGATCCAGACCAATTTAGTATTTTTTTTCATTGTATATGATTACAAAATAACCTTTCACAAACAACAAAATCATATTTCCACAGGACATAGAAAAACACTAACAGTTTACATAAAATTAAATTGGATAACGATTAGATAATTTCCAAGTCATTAAAACTTTTAAAAGAAGGAAAATAGCTTTTGCAAACAATCGGATGTTAACAATTCCCAGTCCTACCAAAAGCCAAATCACACTGTAGACCAACTAAGCCTTCCATGTATTACCATATACCATGAGGCAGGCTCACCCTTCTTACCAAGGGCTTACAGTCCTAACTTAAAGTTCTCAAGCATCTGTATCACCACCATTGTTTTCTGCTGGGATTGACCATCAATCAGTGTTTCCCATAAGTGGTATTGAGCCCAGTGTGTTGATTCAGAGACAAATTTGCTAAAGAACTGTTGTCTGGCCCCTCTAGTACCTTCACACTCCATCATCAGATGTTTGATGGATTGGTTTTCTGGCTTAGAACATATCTGGCACAGTTTTAAAGCCAGATTCCCCCATTCCTCTTCTTGCTAAGATTTTTACAGTGTGTAAGATGTTCAATCTCAGTCTAAGAAATGTGTTCCTCAATCTCCAGTCTGGAAACTTAATTAGATATTTGCTAAGAAAGCCCAACTTTCTATCTGATGCTTGGAGCGGATTAGGATTGAGCCCTAATCTCACTTTTCCAATAGCCTGGATCCAGTCCATTTCCTCCCATTTTCTTTTAGCCTTTGTTGGGTTTTCCTGCAGCAGATTACTTTCTATATCCGCACCCAATAGCAGCTCTTTCACCAGTGAGTTTAACTTTCCTAGATATTTTTAATTACCACCCTCCAGATGTTTTCTCATATCTGTGTACAATGAGGAGTCTTGGGCTGTGGTTATACGATGTTGCAAAAGTATCAATTTCCACTCAGCTTGGCATTTTAGGGATCTAAGACCCAGCTCGAATCTGAGATTGACCATCGACAGGCTCATTGGGAGATGCAGAGAAAACATCCACAATATGCCTTCCCATTTTTGCCAAGTCTTGTTACATAACTGTGGTTTGGCTTCGAGACCATACAACAGGACAGGAATTACTTTGGCCCGATAGAACTTTAGTACCGGGATGACTGAGAATTTCCCATATTTCCACAGGATTCTTTTCATCTGTGCTGCCAGGGGTTTTATTTTCACTTCAATGTCCAGCTCCACCTTACAGATTGCCGGATTTGCATAGATTTTATACCCTAAATAAACCAGGTCCTCCACCCTTATTATCACCTCACCTCCCATTAACCACCTGGGGAATACAATGTTTTTGTTTTTTTGCCTGAAGACCATGACCCTGGATTTACTTGGTTTTAAAGAGAGCCTGTTTTCATCCGCATATTGGTGTATGCCGTTAAGCAATCGTTGCAGACCAATGGCCATTCTGTCCATGACCACCACGTCGTCTCCATAGGCCAGCCAGTGGATTTTCTTCCCATTCAATACAGGGCTAGTCAACGCATACAGCGCTAAGAAGTCACCCATGTCCACTGTATACAAAATGAAGAATAAGGGGGCTCCCAGGCAACCCTACCTGACCCCCCAGTTCACTGACTGGTTCAGACTTATGACCCTCTGCATCCAATCTCACTCTGATGTCATTCTCTTTATGGAATTCAACGAGCATCCCCAGGAGACCTTCCGGTATGCCTTTGGCTCTTAACTTCTGCCAGAGCCTTCCCCTATCCACCTGATTGAAGGCTCTGGAGAAGTCAACCCAGGCTACATAGAGTTGTTCTTCACCCCTTTCTTGTGTTTTTTCACACAGAAGATTCAACACCATACCATTTATTGCAGTTGAAAGCCCCCTCCTAAAACCTGTTTGACACTTGGACAGCACCCCGACTCTTCTTTCCCATGATTCCAATTCCCCCAACAGGATTTTCATAAAAATCTTGCTGTCAATGCCCAGGAGGGCGATAGGGTGGTAGTTTGTGGCCAACTCCCCATCGCCCCCCCCCCTTAAATAGCAGGATGACCGTAGCAGTTCGCCATGAGGGGGGCAGTTGTTTCTTGGCCAAGATCTCACCAAAAGGCCAGTTGAGCAATTTTGCCCACAGCCCCGAGCTGTTCCTCAGTACCTGGTAGGTCAGACCATTTGGTACTACAGCTTTCGAGGTGGAACCTTTCTGACTAAGTTCTTCAATATCTGCTTCGTTGAAATTTAGATGCCAGTTGGCCTGTGGGTTATAATGGCAAACTTTTTTCGGGCTTACCAAAGGCTGAACTTAGATACTTGATCCATTCTTTATCTGGGACCAAATTACATTGTTGGTTAGTTTTGCCCACTTCCATCTCATGTATTACGGCCCAAAACCCCTTTGCATCCCTCTTGCCAAGTAATTCTAAGACATATTCCGCGTCCTGTTGATATCTTTTCTAAAGGAATTAGAGTTAATAACAGACTGAGTTATTAGGGTTGATCTGAAAAGGGTGGAACACTATTGGTAGTTTTATACTTTATTCTTTATATTTTCTTATATTTCTCAATTTCTCTTCTGGATTTTCATTTTCTTTTCTTGATTCTGTTTTTGCTTCTTCTTTGCAAACATTTTCATTTTTTTCTCGATCTTTAGTGATGTATGTTTTTTTTAGTGTTGTCCTCAGAGTATGTATAGTGATTGATGAATTTTATTCTGTTTTAGCTTTTGTATGTATTGTTGTGTTTAAATGTGCTAAAAGTCAATTCTTGGCTAATGCACAATAAAATAAAAATAAAAAAAAGATATATTTTTATATTCCTCGCCAGGGACCACTGTTTAAGAGTTTTTTTAGAATTCTTATTTCCACCTTTTGGTCTTCCTCATTGAGGAGATTTGTTTTTGCCATACTTAGGTTCTTATTAAATTCTTTTTGCTTTGCCATGGTTTCCTCATCATAAACATGTTGATGAACTTGTTTAGGGCCACCCCCATTGGAATTTGGTGGACAGGTTAACCAAATAAATGTTATGAAAGCTGAGGGGGAGCAATTCTCCTTTTGAATGTGATCAGGCAATGCTAACAACCTTTTATTAAGATTTGTACCCCCTGCTTTATATTTAAGTACGCAAACTCTTCCCTTCCCGGCTTCAATACTCTGGGTATTTATTAGTAGGGTTTCTGATGTTAATTCTGGGAAGAAGAGCTCTAACCTGAAATGGTCACTCCCTCCCCCTTCTTTAATATTCAGTGTGACTTTATGTTCGAAGAGGCGACCTGAAAGAAAAAGGTAATCCAATGTCCAGACTGAGGTACCCTGGATTCTGGAGGTTTTGGCTGGGATGTCTCCAAATTACCATTTGACATTTTAAGATCCCAGTCATTTAGAAAATCCACCCATAATTAACAATTTTTAGTAATACTCCTCCCAATTGATTTTGTTTGGTCTCTTGACAGTTGGATACATTGTGCATTCAGATCACCCCCCAGAATTATATCTGCCCCTCGGTATGCTGTTTTCATTTCCCCCAAGGATTTAGCTAACTGATCCAGGAACACACCAAGCTCCAAACTTGCTGGATTCCAATAAACATCACAGAACACCATCGCCCGATCACATTTGCTATTTCTTAGTGTTGCTTTACATATTTGCAAGCCCTGTATATTCGATTATGCAATGGCAACATCCTTGAATTTTGAGCTTTTAAAGGCCATGAGCAGCCCACCGCTGGGCCTCCCTCTTGCTTTCTGCGAGGCCCCTTGCACCTCTATACGATAGCCCTCTACTGCTATTTGATTAGTTAACCATGTCTCCTGCAGCAGAAGGACATCCTCCTCCCCAAAGAGATAGTTTTTCATTGCCCTTGATGTACAGTTATTGGGCCCCCATGTGTTCCAACAGATAACCTTCAACCCTTCATTTTTAAAGATGTTGTTGGCCTAGACCAAGTTTCTGGAGAACTTCAGTAAGAATACTCGGGAGCAAAGCTAAAGTGCTGTCCTCATTAATGTCTCTCGGTGGATCGCCAGAACCTGCTGGAGTCAGAGCCTGAGTTTGATGACAAATCCCTCCCACTCCCTGTTTTTGGGCATTTTTCACACCATCTGGACCAGTCATCCGCAGTGGTTTTGGTTGATTTTTCGATACTAGCAAATCGAATTTCTTCAAATACATTTTTGCTTCCTCAACTGCCACATACACCTCTCTTGAAGCGCAACCCACTTCTGCCATCAGGGGATTGTTTGGGTTCCGAAATCTTACGAACTCTATATCTTTGCTGTTGATTAAAAAAATACTAGGAACTTTTTTGAACACAAAGAATTTCCCCACGATTTAAAAATTTCATGATTTTTGTTTGTGGCGAGGGTTAGCCAAATAATCGGCATTGCAAAGGGAGATATAGTTCTGGTTTCTTTTCCCTCTAGCACTTCCAATTTTTCCTCTATAATTGGAGTGCCAGATTATGGGTTCAATATCTCTTCCGAATCCTTACATTTTCCCGCTTCAGTCCTGATTTCTCCAAGACGCCTGCCTTTGCCTTCTCACAGTTTTATTTCTTCCACCTGATGTGGGTTTTTTTCTGTACTTGCGACATTTTCAGAAAAATAGGGACGATCTTCTTGTTTATTTTAGCTTTTCCCGTATTTGCATCCTTGACTGGTTGTTTTGTTGCCCCTGTCTTTGCCTTAGCCTTAAGGAATATAGGGGCTATTTTGAGGCCACACTTCAAATTTGATGACGCTGTGTACAAAGCCTGATCACTGTTCACTTTTTCAGTTTGCGAGCCTCTCGATGTCATAGTAGTATTGACCTCTTTTTTTTGTACCAGCTTTTCTTCCACCTTCTTCGGCTTCCTTAGTGGCTTTATCTTGTTCTTTTGTCTTCGTTTTCGTTTCCACTTTTACATGTGAGCTATCCATTGAGTCTAACTCAACAATCTCCTATTCCACATTTGCTAATAGTGTTTGTATATTGGCTATTTTCTTCAGGAATTAATTAGTGTCCGAGTTCTTATTTTTCACTTTCTTCTGATATTTCATTTTTTTCCCTGTTTTTATTTTAACTGCTTTCTCTTTTAGTCTTTTCTGCCTCCTCGCTTCCCTCTCTCTCTTTTTTACCACCCAGCGGGCCATTTTGCGAACAGGTTTCTTTTTCACTCTCAACATGATTTCCCGTTTGACTTGGGGAGTTGCCCAATGGGGTTTTTTGAACTGATTCTTCATCTTGAAAATATTCACCAACATTAGCCAGACTCCGGAACTCCTCTAGTGCTGACTCAGAAAGAGGGGTATCATCCATCTTGGGGTATTCCTCCACTTCCGGTTCCTTTTGACCCACGACCAGTTTTCTTTTGTTCAAGATTTGTAGTTGTGTCAATATATCTTGTTTCACAGCCATGTCTTCCACTTCAAATTTATTTTATTTGCAATCCTAGGAAAAGTGTTCATTTTTTTCAACAAAAGATGTTACCAAAGTCGGCCATATATAGATTGTAGAATATGGGCGCCAATGCACAACCCTGTCGGACACCCCGCTCAATTGATATAGGGTCAGACATTAGTTCCATATTATTCAATCTTGCTCTGGTGGAATTATTCTCATGCATTAATCTGCATATGTATCGTCGGTGAGCCGGCATACCCATAGCCTCCAGTTTCTCCCATAACAGCCCTCTTATGACCATATCGAAGGCTGAATAGAAGTCCACATAGAGAATATAAACAGGCAATCCCGATTTATTATTATTAGCCTGCTCCAGCCTTATTATTTAAAGGAAACTCTTTTTGAAATATCAAATACAATTTTGAGTTACGAATTATCAAAAGCTAATTTTACATTTGAAGTTGCCATTGCAAAGAAGGTGATTATGCTTGACAGTATACCAAGAGTTATTTGCATTCTTCTGCCGGCACCCACATGTTTGAGCATTGGACAGAGAGGGTTGATATAGCTATCAAGGAGGAAAGAACACAGCGTGGGGTCCTCTACAGCACTTTGTGTGCAGTTCCACGACCACCATGTGTTCCCTGAAGCTTATACTGAAAGAGCCTAAACATGCAGCAAATCAACAACAGAAGTAGAGAGCTGGTGTTCCATATTGTTCATTAGCACCGTAAGCGAGCGCACTAGCCAATCAGGAAGAACGGAACATGGATGGATTCTCTGGTTTAAGCCCGCATTCTAAACTCCCCCAGTGCTGTGCAACCACTCACTCTGTAACCACATGTGCAATGGAAACATTATAAAAAAGAGAAATAAATACCTTTCTTCAGTCCTGCGACACTGGAACAGGTGTCTGTTTTCATTGTTGATTCGTAATCAAGACTGTAAACGGACTCCTCTTCGCGACATGACTCGCTGGACTGAAGAAAGGTAGGTTTGTCCAGTTTTAAATGTTTTACTTAGGTTAGTTTTAAATGTTTTACTTAGGTCAACCTGTGGTTACTCGTGGGTGCTAATAGCAATGCAAACCTTAGTTGCGGCTATCAGTGTCAGTGTCACTGTCACTGTCGCCTGCGTTAAGGGACCCTCGCTTTGCTGGGGCCCTTAACTTAGAAGATGAGCCCACCACCTCGGGTTATATCACCTTCAGAAGAGGATGTTTAGTGACTCACATTTTCATTTCTAAGAGAACGAATTATGATTAAACAGGACAGTCTTATGGCATTAGATGTCATTAGTTTAAATGTTATCTTGAAATATACAGTATGAACCACTTAACTAATACAAACGTTTAGTTCTATAAAAAGTAGAATGTGGACATTTCAATAAACCCTTGATTGGTACAGACCTAATTGATTGCCACAACTTTTCTTTTTTAACCATAACCTTTTAATGACGTGGCACGGCACAGATGCTGTGTGGCAGTGGAGGAACTGTAAATCCAATTCCACGGCTGACATCCACATGGGTTACACCAGCAGGAGGACAGAAGGTGAACTTTTGCAACAGGCTTGCAAAGAAAAGGAAAAGCTCCATTTTGGCAAGGTTCTCGCCAGCGCAGACTCGCCGACCTAGAAAAGAAACACATTATTCTGTAATATCAGATTCCAAGGTGGAAAACAAAGCAAAATATCTCATGGATGATATCCATTTTTTAAAAAAAAAAAATACAATCATTACATTACAATTGGTTACACTTTAAATTACTTAAATAATTAACTGATGCCCATGCAATGAATGGTGCCTTTAGGAACTATTAGAAGGTATTATAACAGGGATGGTACTGGGTCTGGAATAGCTGAAATGCACCCGTTTCTCTCTAAAAAATGACCTCCTCCCATGGTTCACAGGGAAAATGGTAGTAGTCTGTGGAATCCATTTCAGGGGAAGGGTGTAAGGACGGACATGGGTGTGAAGATGACAGGCAGGACTCTAGATTCGGATAGCTTTCCCATTAGTTCTTTTTTAAATTCTCAGAGGAGGTATTGGGAAGGGAATTACCACATCCCACCCACCTATGCGCATTAGGATGATGCAAGGCCGACTAGGAGACCTGTGATGTGCCGGGGGGGAGGGAGGCATACTAATGGGCCCTGCACGGTCATGGAATTATGCACATTGTAGATGTTCAGACTTAGTGCACGCATATAAACAGATGCCATTTTGTAGCAATGGCAGAAGCATAGGGCATGTATGGCAGCGCGTTAAACACAGGCTGCAAATTTGATGAGGAAATATGAATAGGCCCAAGCGCTGATGAGCGAGACTTGTACTGCTATTTTACACAGAAACCCTCTGTTCTAAAACTGTTGCCAATATTTTTATCCCGAGAAATAATGTACCCTGCATGAGTCATGAGATAGTGCTAGTTGCCTTGCTTCGCGTGTTATCACAAACCGGCCAGAGCAAGCCTCCGACCCCCACCCCGCCAACTACGAGTTATAGGCTCAACAACTGTCTCAAGACCCCTGAATTCCTAGATACCAGCCGACCCCAGGCCAACGACCATAAAGCAGCCAACCATAAAAGATCTAAAGAGAATGGTCACCCTATCTTTACTTTATAATGACATGATTTGTAATGCAAGGTGTAGGGAGGGATACATTATAGTTCAAAACCGAGAGTGGAAGCCTTGGAGGCTGGAAGACACGACTGGGATGAGTGAAATGTGTGCCAGTCAGAGTGACCTGGAGACTCCCCCTGTACCAGCCTATGATCGTAAAATTGGGTGCTGGTAGGCACTAGCACGTCAGAAACTTTCTAATCTATGGGTGAAAGAAGCGTCAATCGTTAGATCAAGCTCAGATTGATTTCTGGTGCAAAGGGGCAAATGCCACGAGGCCACTCGGCGCTAATTTGAAAACTGAAGAACGAAACTGTGCGTTGCCACACGATAGCCCCATATGCGCTCTAAACGGGACAGAGTCCCAGAGTCCCAGATCACACTTAAAAGATCTATCGTCCCAATATCCCAGAAGATGGGATATATACAGGAGTATAGATTGTATCTCAGTTTTAATTAATTTCAGTAAGCCAAAAGCAATAGTAACTCTCAGTAGGAGAGTGGGTGGTTTTCAATAGTGCATAGTCAGGCAGCCAATATCTAGTGACTTAGCTGTACATACTTCAAATGAAAATACCAATTTATGTTTCAAGCTTATTTAATACAGAAAAAGATGAAAATAAAGCAAAGCAAATTTGTTCTTTCCACAGGCTCTGTTCAATTCTGACACATACAGTCCTTATCGGATATTTCAGATCACCATGAAAACATTATATATCAAGAGTATGATAAATACCTCTTTCGAATGCATAACCTCTTGTCAGGTAGAAGAGATCGCTCTACATAACTTTCAAACCATGGTGTATGGAAGCGACATTCAATAGAGAGTTCCAAAACATAAGTACATTAAATGACTAGTGTTCACAACATTCACACTAGACCATATCGCAAAGAACATACAAGTCCATTTAAACAATCCCAAATAGCACCATTGGGTCTACTCTGTTGCCAACGTATTTCGGATTTACAAATGATCCATCTTCAGGGCTATGATTGCTATTGGTTCCAAACAATCAGAATTTGCCACAATGTAGGTGCCTAAAGAATTATAAGGGAGATAATTACTATGGGCTCAGAATATAAATTCCACTTAATATCTTAAAAAGCAAAATTACCACCAACCTTGTGGTCCAGGGACATTAGTTGTCCGGTAGTTCAATCATGCTGGACTGCAGTCACTCACTGCACCCAAGTGCATATACGGGTCAGACAATAGGAAACCGAGGTCCCTAGAGTAGGGAGAAAATTTAGGGTTAACAGCTGCTAGAGGACAAAACGAGCTGGTCGGTAACATATGGCCCATGAGGCCACTCACTTAGTCTGTAATGAGGGAAAGAATCCTCAGTTATATGTAGCCGCAGGGCTCCCTAGCTACTTAGCTACATGGAAAGCTGCCTCGCCAAAAGTACGTGCTAGAATCGATGTGACACAAGGTGGGTACTTGAGCGTATCCTCAGAACATTACTTGGAAGTGCAACATTTGGAAGTACATTAGAAACCTCACCCAGTGTGTGCGGACCTTCCAAGGACTCCGCTGTATGGCGGTTAAGCGCCGGGCACGATAAGCGTGCCGTAGTTTGTTAAGCAATAGAGTTGATTCAAATACATGCATTAGAACCCTCACTGCGTGTGTACGGACCTGCCAGAGACTAAGCCAAATGACGGGTAAGTGCCAGGCACAGTAAGCATGCCGCAGTGTATTAGGCAATTACGTTGCTACAAATACATACTGTATTGTGGTTATTGGACTCCACTAGGAGTTCAATCAGAAAGAAAGATAAACAAGCACTCGCCTCGATACGAGGAACAGAGAACAGCCACCCGACTCCGAAGCGCGGAGCTGGTTCTCAAATGTTTATGTTGGTTGCTCTAGCAACGCCGCGCATGCGTGTGGGTGCTGTAAGCCGCCATCTTGGTGTGGGACTGTATAGGTGACGGCATGTTAAACGCACATCCCCTACGTGGCACTGAAGTGCCAGCATCTCCTAATGTGCCGAGAATATAATGGGTCAGGGACTCGATTCGAATGTGTGTAAGAAATCACCCATCAGGTATGTCGCAGCGCAAAACAGGCAACAAACCCAGATCTCTATCAAATGCCGAAACGGCATGGGGTGAGCGCAGATAAAAATCTGCTGAAGCTCAGACACCCAGTGTGCGAATGCATATGGGGTTGAACACAGACCGATATAGGGGGTTGTGAAGGGCTTTGTGGTGGTGGGCATGGGGGGAGTACAGATGAGAATCTGCTAGTGCCCCCATGGCCACCCGATTAATGCGATAGTCACGGAAAGTTACAGAAAATCTATGAGCAAAACCACTACAGTGGGATTGGATATTAGAAGCCCCCCTCACCTGCATGGCATAAGTAGTCATTCTTGTACATAGCTCATTAAATGGGCTCACGTGCAATCGTTCTTCTCATGTAACATGACCTATGACAAGGTTTAGCATAAACAAGACACACTCATCAAGTAGTATGAAGAACCATATACCTAATGCTAAGGTGAAGCAGTAGAGCAGTTTAGGGTACTTTATGCATATAACCAATAACACATTGCAGTCTAAATCCTGGTCCAATGTACATTAGCTAAGATGGCACGTGTTTGATCTGCCGCCATTGGAGATCCTATAGCGGGAGTTCCAAGCCGTTCGCACGCTTGTGGTTAGGTTTTTTTTTACAAAGCTTTACTTATCCAATGTTCCAGCCTATGATCGTGCCATGTGCCCTGTATAATGATAGAGTAGGACTTTAATTGTCTTTTCAACCTTGGTTTCCTTGAGACGATGAGCGCAGCTAACCCCATGTGATGGAAGACGGATGGACGGGGCCTGGGCTAATGGCCTGGCATCCCCTATGGAGTAGGCTGACCATGTATAGGGTCTCACCAACCAGCCGAGTGGGTTTTTACTGTATATGAATGACGTCGTGTCCCCTTTTAAGCTTTTGCGTGCACCCTTTTTGCTCAGAACGTTCGTGGGCAGCAGAGTTCATTTCTGGCACACCTATTTTTTTGTATAATTAAAACTTGTTATCCTTGCAAGAATCTCTTGGCCTTTTATCGCAAGTGGGTTGTATTTTTTTCTGGTCTGAGCGTTTAGGGGCATCCCTTTCAATTGTTGACCCTGACATGATCCCAGCGCTCCAGTAACCTGCGGAGGAGTCCAGGCAGCTTCTCCGTAATGGGCTGCACCCAGCAACCAGTCCCAAAAGACGCATATTCACCAGTGGCCTTGTAGGAGCCGTCTTTGCAGAATTCCTGCGAGGAGAGTGCAGGCCGGTGTTATTGGGGACCCCGTGACAGAGGAGTTTGGGTGAACACGCACACGTGAGTATAGCCGTGTAAGTGATAACAAGTGGGGGGACAAGTGTATGGGAGAGTGTAATGAGCATGGATACGCGGAAAGTGAAATTGTTGGCGTGTTGTGGGTGTGGTTTGTTTTATGTTTTGGTACTCTTCGTTTTTTTAAGGAGAATATTAAGGAAAGGAAAATGGAATGGTAGGGAGCCTCCCCGAGAGAGGGGAGATGGTGGTACCACAAACATTGTATGACGGAGGAAAAAAGGAAATAAATAGGAGCCTTGCATAATTTGTGGGCTCGGGAATAGTAGTAGTTCTTATTTTAGCTTTTATGTTAGATTGTTTTGTTTGTGTCTCTATTGTGTAGGATGGAGTCCCGTGGAGGGGCATTTTGTGTAATTATAGATGTGAGTTGAGTGTGTGGAGTGAGAGCCGCGGGTGGTAGGGAGGAGGAGGTGGGAGAAATAGTTTTTTCAACTTTTTGTGGGAAGGGAGGAGATGACGGACTGACTTTTTTTAAGACAGTAGCATGCAAGGCGCGTTAACAGAGGCATAGAGACAGTGAGGCGCACAGAATATTACAATGGGTGGAGAGACACCATAGAGTATATGTATAAGGCCCCGCCATTGTTTTGGGACAGAATTGAGAAATACCATAAACAATGGGTGACAGAGACAAGAGGAGGGGGGATGCCCCGCTCACGGCCAGAGAAGGGATCCCATAACAAGGGAATCTTAGAACACATGTCTACATTTTTAACAGCTAAGTATAAGGGGAAACAGCTACGAAAAAGGAAAGATATTAGTTCAATGGAAGATGTCTGAAGATACGGAAGATCTTGGGGGAGGAAAAGCGCAATGTGGAAACAGTGATGACTGTACAGGAAAAGAAGGCAGGGTACCAGCAGAGTGTGGGGGGAATATACCCATTGAGAGCTCACCCCACAGTAGATTACACCAATCCGACCTATGTGTCCACTGCATTAACAGGCCCACCACCCCCGTATGCATCCCCTCCGGAGGTCCCAGCGCATGCCGATATTAATAAGAGAGACCTAGAGGTGGCACTGGCAGTGGCACAAACAGACCTTAATACATTACGAGCAACACAGGTTGAAGTAAAGCCTGATAGGCCAGCAGAGCAAGGGTCCGATGGGTGGAAAGCAGGAGACTTCCTATTCAGGTTAGATAAAACAGCTATAAAAAGCATGCATATAGAGAAGGAAGGAGATGGGGAAGAGACTGGGGATAGCCTGGGGTACGAGAATTTTGGATCCCGTTGAGGAGAGGATGACGGATGAGGTACATTTGATGAGTACAAAGATGATGTGGATGATGAGGCGGAACAAGCACCTGACCAAACATCTTGGGTGGAGAGTTTGTGAGATGGCATGTTAAAGAACAGGTTTGGCCGGATAGTGTCAAGGAAGAGAGAAGTGGGAAAAGGACTGATGGGGGTAGGGCAATGATGCAGATGCGCCTTATACATAAAGGTGCCGACAGGCCTCACTATGTGCCATGGGCACAAATGAAAAAACAATTTGATAAAGGCACTCCCGCCCCTCACTACTGGTGCGGCAAGTGGATTTACATGTTTGAAAAGCAAACTGCCAGTGTACCCCTGGCGGTTGGCGATATAAAGTTTTTTTGTTAGGGACTATTAGAGACAAAGCTGGGGATGTATGGGTGAAAGCAGGATACCCGGGAGTGACTTTGGGGGACGATGCACATGATGGAGCGCCTACAGTCTATCATGCAATGCACTATGGGTGATGATGAAGACCCCTCAGTTCATTCTTAAGGTTCAGGAGATGTGGACAGCGGAGACAGGCAACTGCTGGGACCAATCAATAATCGTTTTCTATTTTATTGTTTTAAAAGGGCCTACCCAAAGAGGTGCAAAAGGCAGACAAAAATGTGGGCATTGAAGCAAAGGGGTGGGCCGAAATCCAAAGCATAATAATACGATTCCATGTGATTTCATCGCCTGCTTTTACATCGCCAGGCTTTTAAACGTGCACATTCCATCGAATGTGCTCATCGTAGTTTTTTTTTGCCGCCCACCCACACTTATTCTTTACTATTGCCCACCCGCTCAAACCCTTATTTGCCCTTTCCCACCCCCCCTAAAAAATGTGATGAGCACACACGATGTAATATGCACGTTTAAAAGCCTGGTGATGTAACAGCAGGCGATGAAACAACGTTGTACCAATAATACACCATTGTAGAAGAATAAAAGATGTGACAAGGACACCACTCAGAGGCGGCAGGCAGAGGAAGCAAAACTAGTACAAAACAAATTAGATAAGGTCGAATATCTTTGGTGTAGTCAGGAGGACAAGGACAGTGGGGCGGGAAAACACAGTACCCCGGCCCACAGTAGCAACAAGGAGGAAAGCAGCGAGGAAGAGGTGGGTTCCAAGGATCAAGGGGATGGGGAGTTGGAGGAAGGGGACCAAGAGGAGGGGGAATGGGGCCATCACAATGTTGGAACTGAGGGAAGTGGGGGCATTTTTCAAAAGAGCATAGGAACAAACAGGAGAATGGGTTGTTACACACTACCAGGTATGCTAGAGGGCCACTAGGAGTTTGTGGACTCTCGGAAGGCACAACACCTTCCACAGGACAAACAGCTGACTCAGTCAAACGGCAAGTTCAAACTGTGGTTTATTACAGCAGAAACCAACAGGGATTAGTATAGGGACAGAAGAAATCTGTGGACGTCTCAACATCTCCTGGCTCGCAGGCCAGTTTTGACCTAAAATTGCATCCGAGCGATGTCATAACCTGGGCCCTTCTCCAGAAAACCTATTGGACTACTCATTGGCCATCAGGAGCCTAATAACCTATATAATTGCCTATATGTGTTATTCTACTGGCTCTCGCATGTCAGGTGGCTGGCCTGGTCCATACCAAGTCACTATCTATAACAATGTTGGCGTGTGAGGGTCTTACCATTGGTTCTTCCCCATTGCTACCCACCCCTAGCATACTAAACTATTGTTGGCTAGAGCCAACGTCCCCAGACCTGGGATGCACAAAGGTTCTCAGCTCTTGGTGTACCTTCTCAAGGTAATAAAAATGACTATGTGTCTGCATTGTAACTTGTGTGTACCACCTTAGTCTATGAGAGTGCTTTTTTGCTCAGTGCAACACTTGTCTCACATTGTAGCATCTTTGTTGCGAGCTTCTGTTTGGCGGTGTGAGACCTGCTCCCTTCCCCAGCACTGGTTGCTGTCCATTGTCTGTGATGGCCGGGTCCAGTGTATGGAGACCATAATTTGGAGCTCTGCAGCTCTGAATTATGAGGAATTATTTGCATTTACTGCAGCTGGGGCTACTGTTGTTCAGGGAATGGAATGTCATCCGTATCTGGTGGCCTTGGCAGCAGGTCCTGTCTCACACGTTTGCTCTCTGTTCAGCCTGAATTCAACTCAGCTCTTGCTGAGAGGCTTGTGGCCTGCTGTAATTTTCCTAAACCATTATGTGGTTCCTACAGTGTTCATGCTATTCTATACTCTCCATATGTTAGTCACACGTGACTCTGTCATGTCCAATAGGTTCTCTTGCAGTTCCATAAATTTATTAGCATGTAAGCATCTGCAAGCTTTGCTCAGGATCTCTTGCTTCTTGCCGTTGCTGCGTTTAGCTAATGGCAAAATAATAAAATGAAAGGCAGTATGTATCTGTCCTCTAACTATAGAAGAACAAGTTACTCTCTTACCTGGTAACGTCCTTTCGATGGGATGGTCCGACGACGTATTCCATATCTTTGACAGTCATCACCACAGCTGTGCTGCTTAGGAAAATTCCTCGGGGACGGCGCATCGGCATCATCGATGCAGGACACAGACGCCGATTCGCCGTCCCCGAGGACCTCCTCCGACGGCCGACGTCAACCGATGTGATAAGTAGGACGCACGACGCCCGTAGCCTCAGTTGTAGTTTTTTCCCCCAGAACGTGTGACACCAGTCTTCTGCCAGTCAGACACACAAGGCCTTGCGGAAACGTAAGCTGCAATCGCATAAGAAATTCTGCAGCGGGGAAGGTAGGGAGGGAGCGATATGGAATACGTCGTCAGACTATCCCATCGAAAGAACGTTACCAGGTAAGAGAGTAACTTGTTCTTCGAGGGGATTGGGTCCTCCGACGTATTCCATATCTTTGACAGACTCCCAAAGCAGTACCAAAGCAAGGAGGTGGGAACATAATTTAGAACACAAATTTAGCATGCCCAATCAAATTGCGGAATAAAGGACTGCCGTGCCAAAGGCCAGATCCTGTCCTCAGATGGAATCGAGGGAGTAGTGAAGTACAAAAGTATGTACTGAATCCCAGGTTGCTGAATCACAGATGTTACGAATAGGAACACCCCTCTGTAGGGCAGTAGATGCAGCCATACCCCTGGTAGAATGGGCCCGCAAGCCAGCCGGTGGGTCCTTACCCGCCAAGCGGTAACACTCGGAGATAGCCAAAATAATCCAACGAGACAAAGTCTGTTTCGTCACAGCTTGTCCCAAACGCTTTCCAGCATAGCCAATGAAGAGTTGATCATCCACTCTGACTCGGGACATGCGTGAAATATAAAAGCTCAATGCTCTCTTAGGATCAAGCCTATGGAGTCTCTCCTCTTCCTTAACAAGCTGCGGAGGAGAATAGAATGCCGGAAGAACAACCTTCTGGCCTAAATGAAATTCCGAAACCACCTTCGGAAGAAAGGACGGACGAACTCGAAGGACAACCCTGTCCTTATGAAACACACTGAAGGGTGGCTTAACTAAAAGTGCCTGTAACTCACTCACTCTGCGAGCGGAAGTAACCGCGACCAGAAACACAGTTTTAAGAGTTAACAGTCTCAAAGGAGAAGAATGCAAAGGCTCAAACGGAGTACCCATAAGAAACTTAAGAACAAGGTTTAAATCCCAACCGGGCACCAGAAAAGGTGACGGAGGGAACACATTAGTGAGCCCTTTCAAAAACTGAGAAATTAAAGGAATTTTGAAATAGGAACATTCTTCAGATGAGCGCTTAAATATGGACAGCGCCGCCAGGTAACCTTTAATGGTACTCACTTGCAAGCCCCTGTGGGCCAAGGAAAGCAAAAAAGACAGAACCATGGGAATGTCACACTCAAAAGGATCCACATTCTTAAATCTGCACCAGTCGCAGAACTTACACCAACGGTACAGAGACTTTGTTGCTGGCTGTCTGGCCGAGAGCAACACCAACACGTCTTCAGGGAGGTCCCAATCCTTATACCTCAACCTTTCAGAAGCCAAGCGTGAAGGTTGAGGGATCTGACCTCTGGATGGAGAAGCTGACCCCCCCTCCCGTGAGAGCAGATCGTCTCGGTTGGGAAGACGACGTGGAGGGCAGATGGACAAGTTGAGAAGGTCCGGGTACCAAGTCCTCCGGGCCCACGCCGGAGCAATGAGGATCATCCGGGAACCGAACCTCTGTAACCCCCGCAGTACTTGCGGGATGACGGGGACTGGAGGAAACGCGTACAGCAGTGGGAATGACCACTCCACCACAAACGCGTCTCCTAAGGCTCCTTTTGGAGGAAATTCCCGCGAGCAGAACCTTTCGCACTTCCGATTGACATTGGAGGCGAAGAGATCCACTTGAGGGGTCCCCCAAAGGGCGAAGATTTCCAGGAGAATCTCATGAGCCAGCTCCCACTCATGAGAGATCATGCTCTGCCTGCTCAGAGTGTCTGCCGTCTCATTGTCGTCTCCGGCCAGATGAAAAGCCGAGATCGAAACTTCCTGCTGGATGGCCCAGAACTCGAGCTGCATCGCCTCCCTGCACAGAGGAAGTGACCCTGCCCCCCCTTTTTGTTGAGGTAGTGCATGGCCACCGTGTTGTCCGTTAGGATCAGGACACTCTTTCCTCGCACAGTCGGCAGAAAAGCCTTCAGGGCTAGCCCGACGGCCCTCAGCTCCAACAGATTGATATGGAGTCTGGACTCCGCCAGAGACCAACGACCGTGGACTGTCAACTCTTTGGCATGAGCTCCCCATCCCGTGAGGGATGCGTCCGTCACAATCGTCACCTCCGGCCAGGGTAGCCAAAACGGGGCCCCCTTCATCAGATTGCCTTTGACGGCCCACCACAGAAGGTCCTGGCCGACCGAGGGCGGCACCTGAACAGGGTCCGACATCCTGCCGGAAGATTGCGACCACTGCATCTTGAGTGCCCACTGCAAAGATCTCATCTGCAGACGAGCCTCTGGCACCAGAAGAATGCAGGATGCCATGAGGCCGAGAAACCTCAAATACTCGAACGCCTGGAGCGTCTGGGCAAGTTGAAACTTGTGCACCATCTGCTGAATGTGAAGAGCCTCACCTGGGGAGGAAAACACAGCCCCAGAGATGTGTCGAGCACTGCTCCGATGTACTGGAGCCGTTGTGTTGGCGTCAAATGGGACTTCTTTAAATTGAGGGAGAAGCCCAGCTTTTGAAAGGAGTGGCAGGTGACGGACAGATGATCAGCACCCCCTGATTAACCAATTGTCTAGGTAGGGGTAGACGTGAATCCCCCCTTTCCTGAGCTGCACTGCCACCACCACCATGAGCTTGGTGAAAACCCTTGGGGCGGAGGTCAATCCGAACGGCAGGACCTGAAACTGAAAGTGCGGGTCACCAACCGCGAACCTCAGGTACTTCTTGTGCTTGAGATGGATCGGCACATGGAAGTAAGCGTCCTTGAGGTCGAGAGACACCATCCAGTCCTGAAGTTGAAGGGCCTGGAGGACTTGAGAGAGAGTAACCATCTTGAACTTGTCCTTCCTGAGGAGTTTGTTCAAACCGCGCAAGTCCATGATGGGTCTCAATCCCCAGTCTTTCTTCGAAATCAAAAAATAAGGGGAATATCATCCCTTGTTCCTCTCCGCTACAGGATTCAGTTCTATGGTGCCCTTCTCCAGCAGGAGCGGCGCAAGGAGCGGATCCGGACTCTTCAAAGAGAGGTTCCCAGGTGGATGTCGTGAGGCCTCTGCCGAAAAGGTAGACAGTAGCCGTGGGTTATGATCTCCAGAACCCACACATCTGAAGTAATGGCACGCCACTCTACAAGATGCTGCGCCAGCCTTCCCCCAACCAGCGAACCATGGGACATGGCCTCATGACTGAGTGGTAGCGGCTGCGGCGTTGCCTGAGGGCAAAGAGGCAACTGCCCGAGCGGCCTTGGCACCTCGAGTACCTGTGTTCCACCTCTGGCACTCCTACGGTGGCCTCTTTGACTGACAGCTCCTCTCGCTTTACTGAAGGACGAGTAATAGCGAAAGGAACCTCCCCTCCATTGTTGTCCCCTAGGACGAAAAGGCGGAGGTTGTCCAACTGCAGCGCCCAACGACTTCGCTGCAGCTTTGGAGGTCTGCAACCTCTCAAGGCTCTCGTCAGCCTTGCTGCCAAAAAGATGTTCACCGTCAAAGGGCATGTTGAGGAGCCGGGAATGCACATCAGGAGCGAACCCCGACTTCCACAACCACGCAAACCTGCGTATTACGGTGCTCGCTGCCATGGACCGGCTGACACAATCTGCCATGTCCAAACCCGACTGAACGGCCTCACACATGGCATCCTTGCCATCCTGAACCATAGCAAGGAAACCATCCCGTTCGTCCCCTTCGGGAATATATTCAGCCGCTAATGCAACACAGTTCCACAGAGTGTGTGTGAAATAAGACAAGGCACATACGGAGTTGGCCGCCTGAAGCGCCATACCCCCTGAAGAAAACACTTTCTTCGCCCAGCCATCAAAACGTTTGTCGTCCCTATCCGGAGGGATGGTAGGATACGACGCCTGCTTTGCTGGGGCCGTAGCCGCCTGCACCACCAAACTCTCCGGAGTGGGGTGCCTGGACAAGTAGCAGGGGTCGCTACTAGCTGGACGGTATTTTCACGACAAAGACTTGCCCACTGCCGGGAGACTCTCCAGAACAGTCCAAGCTGCCGCCACCCTTCTCTGCAGAGCCATATGAAACAGCAGTACCGGGTCAGTGGGGGGACCAAGATCGAGGATGTCCGTGAGATCATCCTGAACAAACTCCCCTGGGGGAGCCAACCATCCCAAGTACTCGGTGACCCGAGACATAAGGCGCCGGTACGAAGAATCGGCATGAGTGCCAGGCTCAGGCCCACAAAACTCCACCTGCGGAGAGGTGTCCAGTCCACTGGCATCATGCAGTGACTGCCTCAGGTCATCAAATTGGCTATGGCCCGAGAGAAGCTCACCTGGCACCGTAACCGGAACCAAGCCCTCATCAGAGCCCTCATCACCCTCTGAAATGTACTCCAGGAGGTGAGAGGAAGACACCTGGGGACCAAAGCTATGCCTGACCTTAGCCAGAGCCTTTTTAGGGGCTACCCCCGTGCCACGGGGCCCTTTTGACACCACCGCCTCGAAAGGCATCGAGGGCGCCGAACGAGTCGGCATTGGCATAGAGCAAATCGGCGTCGACGTCAGCTGCAGCGGCGTCGACACAGGCCTCGAAGCCAGAGCTCCGAGCATGTCCTTCGACGACCTAGGGGCCAACAGCATCGACGACCCCCTTGGAGGCGGAGCCTCGAGAGAGGTCGTCGATGACCTCGGCGCCACAGGCGTCGATGTCTTCCTCGAAGACTGCACAGGATCACGCAGTCTCGAGCGCGTCGAGGACCGGGACCTGGAAGGGGCATGGCGAGAACAGTTACCCTTGTCCGAGCGGGACCTCTCCCGCGAACTGTGCTGACCACCCGAGCCCGAAGGCATGCGAGCGGTGTCTATCGACCAATCACGACCGACCCCACTTGGAGGCATGGACGGACCGGTGCCCTGCGATTCGAGAATCACTAACATCTTCTTCCCGAAGGAAGTCCATTCCTCCGGTGTCGCTTGCATGGTGGGATAAGCAATCCGCCGACGGGCGGAGTCCTCGGAAGAGGACGGGGAAGGCGACCAATGCCAGCGCTTCCGGGAATGCCTCGAAGAGGCAGAGGAGTGGCGAGACCAACTCCTGGAAGGAGACCCACTGGACCTCTGACGATGACGCGGAGATAGCCCCGCAGACCTCGACTACCGGGGCTTAGATACCCTACCTACCGACAACAACTTCTTGCGCTCCCGCAACGCTTTGGCCATGAGCGACTGGCAATCGACAGAGTCGTCCGTGTCGTGGGCCTCCCCGAGGCACCAGAGGCAGGCGTCATGCGAGTCCATTACCAACATCTTGGACCCACAGTCCTCGCATTTCTTGAAGCCCGGACGCGGGGTTGAAGGAGAGGTAGACATCGTCACGAACAGGCTTTTTTCACAATAACGGAACAGGTTCAAAGAACCGAGAATACAACAGAAACTCCAAAGAGTTGAGGCGTGCCGAGATTCACGAAGCGAACACGTTTGCGAAAAAAACAGAACTGAGGCTACGGGCGTCGTGCGTCTTACTTATCACATCGGGTGACGTCGGTCATCGGAGGAGGTCCTCAGGGATGGCGCATCAACGTCATCAACGCAGGACGGAGACGCCAAAAATTTTACGAAGCAGCACAGCTGTGGTGATGACTGTCAAAGATATGGAATACGTCGGAGGACCCAATCCCCTCGAACTGTACGCTTGTGTTCTTCGTGTATTCGAGTGCATGTTTATCTCTCGAAGTTCGGATGGCACGTGTGCTTCATGTCTAACACTGCAAAGTCATGGTGTCACCAACAACGTCAGCAACTTGGCTTCTTGGCACTTTAGTCGATGCTGTCAATTGTGGTGTCTTTAGTTGCAGCCTGGGGCTCCTCATCCACTCTGGGGTAGACTTGTACAACACCTGGCCTGTAGGGTTGGCTGAAGGGATATCTCTCGACATACTTGTCTATCAATGGAGCACTAGGAATTGGCCCGAAATAGTATGGGTGCTTTCAGTGTCTCCTGGCCTTCTTCCGTGTCATATGTCTTACAGGAGGGGGCGAAGGGGGCAAACTTCCCCATCCCTCTTCAGGCTACAGTTACGGTCAACAGAATTATGGTCCACCACCCCAGGGGCACTCACAGCACTCTCAACGGCTGATGCGCAGAATGACCTCCATATCCCACAAAATACATCAGGCTTATAAGCAGTTGCCCCCACAGATACCAGGCAGCAGCCAGCGGTGCAACAATACACACCCCAGAACACATTTTAACAGGCAGGTGGCACAAACCCATTTGATGGAGCACCAAATGGCACCGTCACCCCCTTCCAGGGGTTCTCTGTGGGCTGACAAGGACAGCCCACAGAACTTTTGCGTGAGTACAATTTTTGGTGGTGGGTACAATATTGTTCCTAGATCAACAAGGGTCGGTGGTATCTGCGAAAAGAGTGGTTGTGCTAGAAACATACATGCAAGAGTGTGAGTGGTGTACAGTGATTTGCATCGATCTCACCATACCCCTCAAAGAGGTAACAGATTCAGAGCTTTTTAAAAACAATGACAGTGATGGAGAAATAATCTTAGAGATTTGTATCCCCTGTGAGATCATGATGCATAGTGCCCCTTGATGGCCGTTGTGGCATCACCTCCCTTCATTAAAGCAGACTTGGAGTATGTGCCCGCACAATTGTGGACCACTAAACGACATGAGGTTGGGCTTTTGAAAGAAGTGACCCCAATACACATCACGTTGAAGGCAAGAGCAGTACTACCCCAGATGAAACAGTACCCACTATCAAGAGAAGCTGAGGAGGTAATAAGAGACACAGTAGAGGCCCTGCTCAACCAAGGGATAATAGTGACGTCCACCTCATCGTGCAAAAGCAATCTACCCTGTCAAAAAGCCAATGGGGGTAAATGGAGAATGATCCAGGAATTACGCCCCCTAATGATGTGGTACAAAAAGTTTCAGGTGGTTCCAAACACGGCCACCATTTTGTGTACTATCCCCAAAGAAGTAACCCACTTTACAGTAGTGGACTTGAAAAACACTTTCTTCTCGATTCCCTTGCACCATGACTCACAATACCTCACCACCTTTACCCATGGTGGAAAGCGCTACAAACACACTTGTTTGCCACAAGGGTACTAACAGAGCAAAAGAATCTTTAACATAATATTACATGCTGATCTAGGAAACATTCAAGTGCCCAGCACAGTCATCCAGTACATGGATAACCTGCTTGTGTGTAGCGACAGCGAGCAGAACTGCTGAAGTGACTATCATACTCCTACAACTCCTGGCCTGCAAGGGGTACAAGGTTGACAAGGCCAACCTTCAGTACTGCCGACAGTAAGTACTATATTTAGGTCAGCTAATATCCGCAAACCACAAGAGAATCATACCAGACAGAGCAGCATCTGTGTGCACCACCCCTAAACCTATAACAGTGAAAGACATGCAAACATTCTTAGGGTTATGCAACTATTGCAGATCATGGATTTTGGACTATGCAGCATATACCAGACCACTGTTACAGGCCCTCGAAGAAGCACAGAGCGGCAATCACAAACTCAAACGGACAGCAGACATGATACGAAATTTCAATGATTTGAAGGAAGTAATATCCACAGCCCTAGTTTTTTGCCACCCCAGACTACACGCAGGAATTTTACATATTCTCACATTCTAATGTCACACTTGTGACTGCCGTACAGACCCAGAAAAGTACAATGGGCCACAAGCCATTGGCCTATTACAGTGGTACACTTGACCCAGTTATGCAAGGGCAATCCACATGCGAACATGCACTTGCTGCAGCTACCTTTGTGATCGAAAATGTTCCACAATGGTGATGGGTTGCTCAATAACTTTGTACATTGAGAATTCAGTGTTAGCCATTTTAGAGAGATCGAAATCTACCCTGACCACACAGAGCATCGGCATATGAGATTATCCTCTCGAGCCCAAACATTCACGTTGTGGGATGTAAAACAGTGAACCCTGCCACTTTTCTGACAGATGTGTGCACGGACCAAGACTTGCAAATACATTACTGTGCCAAATATGAAGGGCAGGAGGATGACATTCCCAAAGCAAAGGGTAGCCCATTGGAGGAGGAGGTGCTTTTTGTTGATGGGTCAGCAACAATTGTTTAATGGACAGGAAAAAGACATACAGGTGCCGCAGTAGTGCGGCTCGAGGGAGGTGAATATGAGATAGTGATGAAACGATTATCCATGCATTATCCGGCCCAAGCAGCAGAACTTGAAGCGCTCATCGAAGCACTACAGGTGTCACAAGGTTGCCCCGTGACCATCTATTTGGACTCTGCATACGTCATTACAACAGTGCATGCCGGGTCGTCACGATGGAAGAGGAAGGGTTTATGGAGAACAGACGGTTCCCCAGTACAACATGCCACACTGTTAGATACATTGATTTCCGCATTATCGCCACCCTCTGTGGTGGCGGTCATCAAATGCACCACCCACACCAATAACAGATGAGATTTAACTGGAAAACACTGCTGAACAAATTGGTGGCTTATCTTCCTGTCCTAATAATTTCTGAGTATGTCCTGATGACACCAACACAAGATCATCGAAGAACACCATATGCAACATTGCCTGTTGCACAGCTTATTGAGCTGCAAAGCAGAGCGCCAAGTGAAGAAAAGGAAATGTGGTCCAAAAGAAGGTGCAAAAAGTCCCCGACCGATTTGTTATGGTGCCAAGAATGCTCTGGCAAAGCAGTAATGCCATTTGAACTACTGACAGTAGCTTTTGACCAACTCCACCACCCCGCCCACAGATTGAAGCAACACACTGCAGCAGACATACAGGAAGATTGGTTTATCTCCAATCTTTAGGATCACCTCACAAACCTGATCATACACTGCACCACGTGTCAATGTTTTAGCACAGGAATGATGCTTCAGACTTTATGAAGCACTTTGCCCTGCCCTATTGGGCCGTACAGCGAGCTACTCATAGATTATGCCGACATGGGAGAAAGGTGCAATGGGTCACGGTACATGATTGTTTTGGTCTGCCGCTTCTCAAGGTGGGTCAAGGCAGGACCTTGTGCACACCCAGATGCCAAATGTGCTGCTAAATGTCTTGTCTGTGAAGTTTTCCTCCGATATGATGTGTGCGATGTGTTTAGGTCCGATATTGGCACACATTTTTTCAAAGAACTCTTTAAAAACACCACAGCACTACTTGACATTAAGCAGCGGATGTGTTCAATTAATCACCCCCAGGCCAACGGCATTGTAGAGATGATCAACGGTCTGTTCAAAAGCAAACTATCCAAGCTGTGCACCACATTGAAAAATAATTGGGTGCACTGCCTGCCTTTGGCACTCCTCAGTTTTTGCACACAGCCTGACAAGGACCACCATCTATCACCCCATGAGGTGGTAACCAATTGGTGCTTAAACATACCTCATCTCCTGTCAGGAGAGCATCAGATGCCCATTCGTCTCAGAAGGATAGCTCAGCGGCAACGTGCTCACTTTGGAAGTAAGACAACACGGAGCAACACAGGTTCGATCCCCGGGTCCGCGCTTAGAAACCTCTGGGTATTAAGCGCGTTATAAATAACCTATCATATCATATCATAAAGCAGCAGAAGTCCTGGGAGAAGAAATTAAAGAATATTTGACAACCCTAACAAGTGCAATTAAGTGCATCTCCCGACAAATTGTACCACCCCACAGTATACCCGACATGTTGAACTGTGCTATTATTTCTCTTATGCTTAAACTAGGGATGGATTGCTTGAGGTGCTTGAGGTGCAGGCCAATATTGCCTCTAGACGTAAATTGGAAAATCATTACTAAAAAATGCCCATTAGGCCGAGTGTCGATTTTATCAGATTTGGTTCATCACACGAAACGTGGGCCTCTTAAAGGTTGATGTGGTGTATACAACATTAGGGCTCTTTTGGATCGTCTTGATATTATTCAAAATAGTTTGAAGAATATGGCAGCAGTCAGTCGTCACAGAGTAAAGGCAGATGACTTGGTAAATTGGTTCTCCCTAATAGGGGGTTGCATGCGTTTGATTTCCATGATTCGTTTTTAACTTGGGACTGGATACATTGCTTCAGATCATTCACAGGCTTCTATGCTGATGATGCTGTTCTTCTCCCCTCTCCTGCAGAATCACCCAGATATACTGTGAAGCTGATACAGGAATACTGTTGCAGGGATACAAGGTTCATATACATAAGAGTGAAATTATGGCAATTTTTTTGAACTGCGATTTGGGGATATAATATTTAATTGGGACATAAAATGTATGGGGGATGATATAAAATATGTGGTTATATGCATAATCCCTGATAAGTAACGTCTACCAATATGAAGAAGACATCAGGCACTGGCCTGAACAAAATGTTCTGATATGGAGCAAGTTGTGGGTGATGAAGATATACCTTTCCCTATTTATTGCAATATTTTGCAGGCACTGATGTAGATGGTTTTGGGTTCCCTAACAGTTGTACCTATGCATAGTGTGAGAAGCCTGAGGATATCCTCACTCCTACTCCCCCTGGATCTTCTTTTCCGGTGGCCAGGGAAAAGCCATTGCTTCTGGATCCTGACCCTGGGGGCAGAGAAGCGAGGGAAGATCACCTGGTTTGAGGGTCCTTGGGAGTGGAGTACCCAAAGGTGAAACGTGGAAACCCCCTTTTCCTATTTAATACCAACCTAACCCTTCCCCGGCTGTTATGGGCTACTGGAAAATATCTCCCCTCATTTCCCCACATGTTGCCTCTGACAGTACTGGGACGAGGAAGAGGAGACAGAGTAATGCACAATAAAACCTCATTTGACCACTCTAGTACTGGGACGAGTAAGATGCCTGCAGAGTACTTTGAAGGTCAGGTATGTCCCTTTAATTAAGGTCAAGCAAGCCCAATTGCAAGTTCACACCTGCAACCTGTCAAGTGGTTACAGGTGTATGAAGGGAGACCGAAGGAACAGCAAAGGGAGCAACAGGCAGGCCTGTGTGGGAGAGACAGGTAGAACCTTTCGCAAAGTTTTAAGTCTAAAGTGCCCAGTCTTACAAACCGTAGATACTTCCTCCTCCATAGAAAGAGAGGAAGTCATTTTTATCTCCACATTTTTTACCGACAGAGATGGCAAAGGGAACGGGTCAAGAGAGCTTGGACAGAACTCAGCCGTCCAGAAGGAGAGATGAGTGGAGGTTCCAACCACAAGGACCTACGTTTTGTTGCCATTCTATTTTGGCCAGTTCTCCGCCATCCAAGACCCCAGGGCCTCAAGGCACGCCCTAAGCCGTGCTGCAGTATCTGATCGAGTAAGATCCAATCGGACCATGATCTTGTCATCGGCAAAGGAGTAGTACCTGAACCCATGGGATAGGATAAGGCAGAGAAGTGGCCTCATGTAAACGTCGAATAAAACAGGTAACAACGGGGAGCCTTGCGGTACTCCGCACGACAGAAATACTGGTTTGGAGCAAAAAGGAGGAAAAGAGATTGACTGTGAACAATCGGCCAAGAAGGCCACAAACCAGCCCATGACCTGACCAGACAAACCGCCCGCAGCTAACCGAGAGATCAGGGTGGGGTGGTCGACTGCATCAAACACAGCGGATAGGTCTAACAATAGTACCACTCACACTCCACCCTGATCCACAAGTCGGGCTAGATCATCCATCACAGAGTTCAGAACTGTCTCATCCCCCTCCCAGGCCGGAAACCCGACTGAAACGGGTCAAAAAACCCAGAGGACTCAAAAGAGGAGAGTAGGGGGACACAAGGGCCTCCATTACCTTCATAAGGAAGGGAAGGAGAGAGACTGG
Source organism: Ambystoma mexicanum (assembly GCF_040938575.1). Lineage (NCBI taxonomy): Eukaryota > Metazoa > Chordata > Amphibia > Caudata > Ambystomatidae > Ambystoma > Ambystoma mexicanum. The sequence goes on along the minus strand of NC_090927.1, from coordinate 255,591,753 downwards.
ACGATAATTCACGAGCACTGCAGGATGCAAGGAGGTTTTCATAATAATGGTATCACCAACACATGTTTCAAGATGTTAGGAATAAATCCTTTGCGAAACAACATTTACTGCTACCATAATTTGGGAGGTCAGGTCGCTTGAGATTTCCTTAAGAAGGGTCAAGGGGATAGCATAAATTGGTGAAGCCGATTTTAGATGATGAATAGCCTCAAGAATATCCTGCTCAGAGAAAGTAGGGAACACCAACCAGATAGAATTTGGTAAAGGTGACAAAAGAGGGTTGGACTGATCAGTCACAGACTGACCAGCCGTATTACTGATGTTGTCCCTAATAATCTCAATCTTAGTATGGAAAAAGGAAGAGAGCAAGTCACAAAACTCCCGAGATGGCACCCCCAAAGATCCAACCTTTGTGGGAGAAGAAAGAGATTTTACCAATTCAAACAAGGCCTTAGGCTGATTTACAGCGTTTTCCACCTTCTGACTAAAGATGGCTTTTTTGCAGATGTAATCACCCTCTGATCAGTATCAGGGTACGACGGAAGGCAGCTTTAGCCTCAGCCAAATAATTTAGGTGCCCCTTCCTGTCTGCCCTCCTACAGACCATTTAACTTGCCCTAAATTCCTCGGAGAACCAGGGCTCAGAGGGATGTTTGTTTGCAGACCCTGAGGGGGGGCAGAAAGTCAGCAGCTGCCATAAAGGAAGCATTCAGAGTCTTCAGGGAACAAGAGGCATCTTGATTGCAATGTGATCGAAGAAAGGCAACTAGCTTAGAGTTCACAACCCTGTGCCGGCTGCGTTTAAGGATAGCAGGGTTAGCCACCGGTAAAGAATAATATCTATGAAGAATAGAGAAGGGTACCAAGAAATAGTCAGACCATATGTCGTGAGAAGCTTCTAGGCGCTTGCAGTAACCTGCACTTGCACTAACCTACTGAACTATCTTGTGTATATTAGAGCTTATTCGAAGCGTGGAGGAAAATTCTGAAATCAGCCAGGCCTCTCGAACTGGGTGAACCCACATGCTTGTAAGGGGTTAACTGTGAAGGCCCTTCATGAAGACATAAACATCTAGCCTTTGCAAGAAGCTCTACGCAGCCCTTGGGAGCCAGGCACAGCTTTGCACAGCTCTGCTCGTCTTCGCTCTGTGAGTCAGGTGCATTGATAACACAAGAATGCCAGGCCTTCCCCAAAACAACGTGCATGAAGCCTGGGAGCCAAGACTGGCTGTTTCCAGTCTTGTAACTTTCCAGGCGAAAACATGTTTACTGCCAGGAAGGCTCAGCCCAGAAGCTTCTCGAAGAGCTGGTACGTCATAGTGATTGACGTCCAGCCCCTAATAAGAGAACTACACCTGGGCCAGTGAGGGAGGCACTCATCCTGGGCTGTTGGTGAGACGCGTGGACGAAGAGGAACAGTGCCTGGACGACCAGCTGTGCACTATCTGGGCCGAGACTCCTAGCATCACATCCCCGCTCTGGTGTAGGACTGTGGGGGGCTTGGCCAGTCCTCCCCTCCTCTCTTGAGGAGTGCCGGGCACCTGTAGCGGCGAGGTTCCCGGGTGTTAATATGATAGTACCTTCATCTACATTTTATAGGAGCGTAAGATAATAATTGCATATTCATCTATGACTGACAATTGATATTATCCAGCTTGCACTTTTATTCCCATATTACTGTAAATTGCTGCTTAGTTCTTATTAGACACTATAGAAATAAATGCAAGCATCATGTATTCTGTGTGATTGTCTTTCTTCTAGACTGAGTTCATCGTGCTTCATATAACCTTACTTGTGTGATTTATTTGCACTAAGGGCTGGTCCCAGGGGGGTGCGGGTTCTCCTTTTTCACTACACCATACTAATGGACTTGGGAAAGAAACAATAGTAGACGACCAGGAAGCGCAGACAAAATCCAGGATATTTCCCAGATGATGGGTGGGCTGCAGAGTCAACTGAGGGAGCCCAAGATCCACCATCGAAGCCACAAAATGTTCTACCCCACACAAGTTGATTCCATTTGCTGGGTGATTAAAATCTCCCGCAATCACCAGATTTGAGTATTTTATTTGAAGCTTCAGAGCAAAAGCAGAAAGGTCTACACAAAAGGGAAACGCGAGCCAGAAGACACTCCATCTTCAAGGAGTACTCTGGCACAGTACAAAAGATTTTATATTTTGCTTTGTGAAGAATAGCTACTCCACCCCCAGGATGGGCTGAGATATGATCCACATGAACCATCTCAAAGCTAGGGGTGGGGGAGAGCCTGAACAATTGCAGGGCCAGATGTTTCACTCAGCCACGTCTCTGTCAGTACTAAGAGGTCAGGCTGAAGACTTGACACCAAGTCGTGGCACTCCATGGTGTGAGCCACCAGCGAACAAGCGTTAAGCAGCCCACACTGGAGATCCGCTGCTGAGGTAACTGTAGTAGCTTTAGAAGTTCTCCTAAAGCCCACTAGCCATTGGGTATTGGCAGGGACTAGGGATAGCAAGGTACTACGTGCCAGCTGACCGGCTACCCAAAGGGGATCTATGGCTGTGTACATCTAATTTCTGTCAAGGTTGAGGGAGACCGAGGGAACAATATTGTTTAAAAGTAAGCTCACACCCCTGCAACGCACAGGTGGGCAGTGGCAAATGTACATTTTATCTCTGACAAAGTTGATGGGCAACAATCGAACAATATTGATTTGTTTAAAGGTAAGCTCACTCTTTGGCAACGCACAGGCGGGCAGTGGCGAATGTACATTTTATCTCTGACAAAGTCAAAGGGGAACAATCGAACAATATTTAATTGTTTAGAAGTAAGCTCACTCACTGATAACGCACAGGCGGCCTGGGGCCAGTATACAGTCCTGTCAAAAGAAAGGAAGCAGTAACGCGCCCTTTGTGTCCCCCCTGACACCTGCTGGGGGGGCTGAAGAGGCAGGCAGGTTTCCGGAAGGGTGGCAGTTTAATCACTACGGGCTGTAGTGTTTTCGGTTCCCCCTCAAGCGGAAATCTTGCTGTACTTGCGTTCACACAGGAAGGGGGAAGGGGGGGGGAAAGCCTGGTTATGTGAAACGCGTAAGCTAGGAGAGGACAGGATTCTGCCCGATTGAAGTGTTAATAATTATTTATGTATCCAAGGTCTATTGTCTCACTCCCAGGTGACTCAATTTATGATATTCAAACCTTTATGTTACAAATGTGAACTGACATTTTTAACTGTGATTCAAGTGCTTATGGTTAACATTTATTTACCAGAGGTGAATGGACTCACTCGCAGGTGACTCAATGTATGATGCTCAACCATTTATGTAACAAATGTGAACTGGCTGTCTTATCCTGAATGTAAGGACCTGTTTAATATAACAATGTGCTACTTGAATCAAATATGGCATATATAAAGCAAGCTATCAAGCTGGTCAACTGACGATAGGTCGGTGTCTGTTTTATTTACACTAAGTGACCACTAACCCAGGTTAGCAACCAGGTCTAACATCTCATAGAAGAGGGCCCACGCTGCCCAGAGCTCACTATTCTCTCTGGGGGCGGGCCATTGGTCATCATAAGAGAGTGCACCCCTAGCCCCATTGGGATATCATTTTGCACGTAATGTGTGCGGTAAAGTGTGAGTATCCCATTCTCAGGACTCCTACAGGTTGCAGCACACACTACTTTTCAAATATCATAGGGAGTAACACCTTACACTAACTTTGGAGGCACTGCCGAGATCCCAGGGGGTCATTCACCCACATCCAAGGCAGGGGAACGCTTTCATTAATTTAGTGGGTAATTGTACACAGACGCAGTGATGGCACACGAGTATGTGATACAATGGATACCAGCCGAAGGGCTTAGTCCCGAGCCCTGCTTCATAATAGGCGAGGTCCCTTTACACATTACCACAGATGAAGTGCTAGCCATGACTGGTACCTTGAAATCCATTATGGGTACAGTGAAAAGTATGGGCTGTATACCTGATCAAGGACACAAATGTTATATGCTATGTTATGGTGAAGTTTCTCTTGCAGGTAAAATCTTGCCCAAGGATATTCAAGGCTGGAACCAGTAATTACCTGCCAGTCTGGAGCTTATATGCTCGGCACAGGATACCTCCACGCTCAGAGGACACCACGCCCAGTAAAGAGGCCATCGTCATCACTACTGCAGTGGCTGAACCAGTTAAAGTCACCATGGAGCGACAGTGCCAGACACCCTTCATTGGTGAACATGGGGCCTATACCCGCCTGAGGCCATTCTCCAGAGAAAAACCTGTGCCTAAAGGAGAAGAGGGGTATGAGCTGTGGGCAGATCTCGCACAGCTCATGCTACAAGACTGGAAAGTGTCCGACCAAGAGAAAAGGAGACAAGTGATAGATGCTTTGCGCAGACCTGCACTACAGACGGTACAGTCACTCTAAACACTGAGTCCAGACCTGACTTCTTTGCAAGTGATGAGCGCACTGGAAGGGGCGTTTGGCACTACTGAACTGGGGGAAGACATAATGAGATTCCATCTTACTTTCCTTAAACCTCGGGAGAGACTGTCCGACTACCTTGTGAGGATTTAACATATTCTATGCTTGGCACACCATAGAAGAGTAGAGACTTCACAACTGAATAGGTGCAGTTTGAAACAGAAACTTCGAGGAGCCAAAGAGGCAGCCATACCCATTTTGCGACTAAGACTGCGTGAGAAATCTGATAACCTCCCGCTTATGAAGAACTAGTAAGGTCAATAAGGGCACTGGAATAAGAAGCAGGCAACATTAATATCCAGAGCAACCCTATTCAAGGAAGGAGCCCAGCACCCAACCATCCTTCTCCCCAGCAGAAACAGATCGAGGAGCTGCAACAATTGGTAAAGAACATGCAGGCCCAGCTGTTAAACCGGAACAGCTCGAATGCCAATCAGCAGCAAGGCATAGAAGCGTTTCTTCCCTCTCGTGATCGAGAACATCAGATGTTTTTACGCATTCAGGAGCCTCGAGACTACATAACCCAATCATCTGCACACTTACATCCCTGGAGATATTGTCATAGATGTGGGGATGAGGGATACTCCACTCATCTGTGTGATCAAGACCATGACTATGCCAGTGTAGCTGCTAGATTAGAGGCCCTGAAACCAGCTTCAGCCCGAGCAGTGTCAGGAAACACCCAGGAGGTTGTAGCGGAGGAGCAGTTGGAACCTCGATTCCAGGAGTAAGCTCCACTGCAAGAAATTCATGAATCTCCACAAGCACAATAAACTCTAAGTGCCAAATACCCAGCATCTAAATAAGGCTCAGGAGGGTCCCACAGCTGACCACCAGCGCTTAGTCTGCAACCCCAAGAAGACACTAGCAGTGTCCTGCAGCCGCCTACAAAATCAAGCCATGTGTCAGAGGAATTCCCGCTGGCTTTATAGGGCCCACCATGACTGTCCCAGTTGACCTGGAAGGGAGGAGGACTACAGCACTACTGGACAGTCGTTCCCAGGTCACCATTGTCCATGAGCCATACTATTGACAACATATGACCCATTTACCCTTAGAGCCCTTAGAGGGTTAAACTTGATGGGAGTAGGAGATGCTGCCTGCAGATATCTGGGGTAGGTCTGTGTGAAGCTCCATCTAAGTCAGGAAATATCTGGGGTGAGCATGACCGTACCCACCTTGGCTCTAGTGTGCACAATGAAGAATCCTGACCCAGAAGTACCCTTAGTGATGGGCACCAACTCTGCCCTGTTTGGAACATTGCCCAAGATGTGTGTGGTGATGGCTGGTCCGCAGTTTGCCCAGTCTCTGAAGATGCACCCAGCTTGCTGACAGGCTTATCTCAGGAAAGGCTTGGAGAAGTCTGACCAAAGCAACAAGCCAGTGGGAGAAGTAATCACTTCCAACCATGGTCAGGATGACATATTGCCTGCGCAGACGGTGATGCTGCCGGGCCATGTGCGCACCCAAGGACCAACCCAGTGCTTGAGATTGGTGATGGAGGTACCTGAGGGTGAATAATTGCCAGGAGGTCTGATGGTCCAACGCACCCTGATCAGCGACACTGGCCAAGGATTAAAGGAAATTAGAGAACCCATCATGAATGTTACAGGCAAGACCCTAGAAGAACACCATCAGAGGTTGCTGAAAGTTTTGGACCATCTCCAGCAGCAGGGATTCAAAGTGTCTTTGGAGAAGGGCCAGATTTGCCGGACCGGTGTAACATATATTGGACGGCATTCAGGTTGATCCCACCAAGACGGAAGCCCTGGACTCTTGGCCCCAGCCCAAAAATCTGCGGGAGATGAGAAGTTTCCTGGGGTTTTGTAATTATTACCTTATTACGGTGGTCTGTGTCCGGATTTGCAACCATTGCCAGACCACTCACTGATTTGACCAAAGGCTATCCCCTCTCCACAGAAGGGAACTTCCAGAAAGGATACCCAGTCCAAGACTCGATTCCACCCCAAAGAGGACTTTGGCCTACGATGGAGTGTGGAGTGTGAACAAGCCTTCGCTCATCTAAAAAATACTCTTACTGAAGCCTCTATGCTGGCCTATGCAGACCCTCAACTCCTGTATATTCTACATATAGATGCCAGCTCCAACGGACTAGGCACAGTGCTTTACCAAGAACAACAGGGAACAATCAGACCTGTGGCTTTCGCCAGCCATCGTCTATGCACCTCTGAGATGAACTATCCCACACACAAGGGAGAGTTCTTGCACTTAAATGGGCCACAACTGAAAAATTGCATGACTACCTATATCGAGCAATCTTCACCGTGAGGATGGACAACAACCCACTTACATCCGACCTCCGGTCCGCCAAATTGGACGCTACGGGCCATAAATGGTTAGCGGCTTTGTCTATGTATACTGTCCAGTTGGAATATCACCCTGGAATAAATAACACAGATGCTGATGCACTGTCCCACAGACCCCACCCAGAGGACAGTCCGGAATTCATCAATATTGAAAGGCTTATGTGGCCACTATGAAAGTCTTGTTGAAGAAAAGAGCTGGTCCACCAGGGGAACTATTGCGACACAACCAGTCTAAAGTCTCCTGAACTGCTGCACATGAAACAGGCGGCCCTGAGACAGAGACAATTGCAAGATCCAGAGCTATGTGAAGTGCTGCAGAACAAAGAATGGCACAAAAGGGCCAACCAAGCACAGTAATATACCCAACTATCAAATATATCAGAAGGAGTGGAGATCCCTTCGTGGTGAAGGGAGGAGTGCTGTATAAGGAAAGTTAACTCCAAGGGCGCCAGATACACAGGCTGGTGCTACTAAGGTCCTTACGCACGCAGGCGTTGCATGCCCTCCATGACATGGACACTTGGGAAGTGAAAGAACAATAGAGTTGGTACAGAGCAGATTTTATTGGCTGCGCCTGCCCCCCGAAGTGGAGGAATACTGCCGCATTTGTGCCAGATGCATCGCCAGAGAAACCCTTAGTTATCCTGCAGCAAAACTCCAATATGTACAGACCCCTGGACCCATGGACTTTTGTGTGGACTTCCTGAGCCTTTAGATGGACAAAAGCGGGATACAGAACATCTTGGTAGTAACGCACCATTTTACTCGTTATGCCCAAGCAAATCCCACCAGAGAGCAAAAAGTGACCACCATAGCAAAGGTATTGTGCGACACATTACTTGCACATTAAGGATGGCCTGCTCACATTCATTCTGATCAAGGACGAGATTTCAAGTCCAAACTCATTAAAGAACTCATGCAGATGATTGGGGTATAAAAAACGAGGACATCCCCTTAACACCCCCAAGGGGATATTGATATTTTATTTCTATTGCGCTCGTACACAAGTGTTTCGAGCTGAATGCTTTAATCGCACCTTCCTGGGTATGCTTGGGACACTTAATGCCAAAGAGAAACTGAAGTGAGCCAACATGTATACACCCTTGTGCACGCCTACAACTGTACCAGGAATGACAATACTGGGTTCACCCCTATCAGCTGATGTTCAGGAGGGATGCTCGCTTACCCTAGACTTGTGCTTTGGAACATCCTCTGATGGGACAGGAGTAGCAAATTATTGCAAGTATGTGAGGGACCTGCGAGACCAGCTGGCACAGGCATTGCACGAGCTGCTGCAGAACAGAGTGAGTAACAAAACAAAAAGAACTATGATGGAAAAGTCAGGTTACACAAGTTACAACCGGGTGATCGTGTACTCATCCAGAGTTTGGGGAAAAGAGGTCGGAATAAGCTGGGCGACCGCTGGGCATCTCAGCCCTACCTCATAGAGAAACAGTTGATAGCGTTGCCTGTGTACAGACTGAGAAGGAAAGGCACTCCGAGGGATGTAAGGACCCTCCATCAAAATCACCTCCTACCCCTGGTGGATCGTGTGGAAATGGATCCTAAGGTTACCGAAGTTCCTTCTTCACCAGTCAGAGAATCACACGAACTCAGCAACCGGAGTCACTCCATGGGAACGAGCCAAACCCCGCAGTACCTATATCTGTACCGTCTGTAGCCTCGAGTTCAAATGAGAACATAAATAACATTCAGGCTGGTCAACCAGAAGAAGAGGACAAAGATCCTGAAAAGTTTAGACTTAGCCTATTCGAGCGATAGGGCAGGTTCCACTCCAGGTCCAAAACTGGAGAGAGGTATCAGCATTTGGAGACACCAGCATGCTTGTCACAATCCACAATGGAGACCTACCCAGACCCACCTTAGTGATGTTGGACAGGGCTCCAATACCAATAGACCCTCAGAAAGCATCCTCTGCAACGCATCCAGAAGCTGATGAGGAGCTCCGCCGATCTCAGCGAGAGGTCAGGCCAGTCCGCATGTTGAGTTATGATGCACCTGGGACCCAAACAGACTATCAGGAGGGGATTTAGTGGTCATTCTACTGCATGTACTAACTTAAGTGTTTGTAAACCAATTGGCTATGCTTGACAATGGTGGACTGTACCATTGTTATGGAATGGAACAGGCCAGTTTGTGTTGTCTGCACTACCACGGCATGTAAACCCTTAGGGACAAGCGGTTTTCTAAGAGGTGGGGGTGAGTGTAAACCAGCATTTCATGTGGTTTTTCATATGAAGAGCCCGGGTTTCATGTTTTCTGTGTACTTTGGGCCCTTCTCACTTCCCGTAGAAATGAGCACAGGAAAAGCTCCCAGGGGACTTGGTATACTACACCTATAGGTGGAGCAAGTACGAGGCTGAGGAGTTTTGGGAATTATTTCTGTCAGGAGGCACCTGCGAGATAGTGGCAGGTGGGCCAGCTGAAATTGTATATATTGTATCCTGTTGTGGCACAAAGAGAGAGAATGCCCGGGAGCGCCAGAGAGAGCAGATCGGCTCTTGGTTGCTGAAAGGGACCCCCTTCCAGCTATCCTTGTTCCCGGCTGGCCTGTCTTATCTCCCCAATACTGGGTAAGAGTTTGGGCCCAGCTGGAGGCAAGGGATTGAGATCGGAAGAGTGCACCTCCCCGGCTGGTGCTTCTCTGCTAGAGCAGAGCCCGGGCGCCGTCACGAGTGACTGCATGTGTTGTGGTAGCCGAGGTAGGAGGTGGAAAGTGAGGGAAAGTAAGGAACAATATTCATTTGTTTAAAAGTAAGTTCTCTCGGCAGGGACACAGGCGGGCAGTGGCTAATGTACATTTTATTTCTGTCACAGTTGAAGGGGAACAATCGAACAATATTGTTTAGAAGTATGCTCACTCGCCGGCAGAGCACAGGCTGGCAGTAGCTAGTATACATCTTATTTCTGTCAAAGTTGAGGGAGAACGAGGGAACTATATTGAACTGTTTCGAAGTAAGCCCACTCGCCCGCAACACACAGGCGGGCAGTGGCTAGTGTATATTTTATTTCTGTCAAAGGGGAACGAAGGAACAATAGTACAATAGTCAACTGTCTACAAGTAAGCTCACTCGCCGGCAACGCACAGGCAGGCTGGAGCCTGTGTACAGTTGTCCTGTCAAAGTGAAGGGAGCAGTCACTTGCTCCTTGGGCTCCCCCACTCTGGGATGGATGCAGAGGCAGGCAGGTTTCCCAATGGGTGCCGGTTTAGTCACTACGGGCTGTAGTGTTCTCGGTTCCCCCTCAAGGGGAAGTCTTGCTGTACTTGCCTTCACGGCAGAAGGGGGAGAGCCAGGTTATGTGAAACACATAAGCTAGGAGAGAACAGGATTCTGCCCAATTGAAGTGTTAATAATTAATTATTTATTTATCCGAGGTGAATTGTCTCACGCCCCGGGCACCCAATTTATGATATTAAAATGTTTATGTTACAAATGTGAACTGACTGATTTAACAGTGATTCAAGTGTTAATTAATTTTTTTTATTGTGATTTAATTTAAGAAAAAACATTTTTATCTCATTACACATCAAGTCTGTCTCTATTATCGCTCACATTCATCTTGGTCAATCATTTAAATCATTTTAGATTTCACCAATTAATCTTTCAAGGCTACCAAATGTCTGGTGCCAACTTTCTGTTTGTTTAGTCAGCATAATCACAAGTTCATGTCTGAAATTATTAATTTATCCGAGGTGCATTGTCTCACAGTCCAGGTGACCCAATGTATGGTATTCAAACCTTTATGGTACAAATGTGAACTGACCGTTTTAACTGTGATTCAAGTGTTTATAGTTAATTATTTATTTACCAGAGGTGAATTGACTCACTCGCAGGTGACCCAATGTATGATGCTCAACCATTTATGTAACAGATATGAACTGGGTGTCTTATCCTGAATGTTAGGACCTGTTTAATGTAACAATGTGCTACTTGAACCAAATATGGCATATATAAAAGCAAGCTATCAAGCTGGTCAACTGAAGATAAGTCTGTGCCTGTTTTATTTACACTTTTTGCACACTAACCCAGGTTAGCAACCAGGTCTAACATATCTCATAGAAGAGGGACCACGCTGCCCAGAGCCCACTATTCTCTCTGGGGGCGGGCCATTGGTCATCATAAGCAAGCGCACCCCTAACCCCCTTGGGATATAATTTCGCAAATGTGTGCGGTAAGGTGCGAGTATGGCATTCTCAGGACTCCTACAGGTTGCAGCACATGGCACTTTTCAGATATCTTAGGGAATAACACCTTACATTAATAAACAATTTTGTTTTGAACTTCGAATGTGTGGTCTGTGTCTTGCTTCACAATGCCTTCAGAATATAGGGGGCTGGAAGAAAACTCTCAGGACGAAGAGCTTAGTCCATGAATGGGTGGGGGGAAACGATCTTGATACACACAGCGTATTTGGCCATTAATGCACTTGTAGCCATGAACATCTGCATATGGATTTCTTTGTAGTTGGGGCCTACAGTCATGTTAAGGAACCAGTAGATTTTTGGAGGATGAGAGCCTGAAACAGAGGACTTAATTAAAGGGGCTGATAGGTCCGAAGGACAAACGCTGGAACTATGTGGAGTGAAAAGTGGAATTTGTGAGGCTGAGCAAAAAAAGGCAAGTCTGAAGTTACACAGAGCAAGACCATGCAAAAGTGAAAATGAGGAGGCTGCAATTAAGGGGAGCGTGATCATGGAAAATGTGCGAGGGAAACGCAAGCTAGAATAGAGGCGGGCCACAAGGTTTGGAATGTTCTGCGGAGGGGAGGGAGAGGATGACGTAAGGAAAAGCCAGAACAAGAAGTCACCAGTTCAAGATCAGGGCCTGAATGACATTTTATGGAGGAGGCCCAACGCAGAAAGCAGAGACACTATATTAGCTCAATTAAAATATCAACAGCAGCTAACCTAGGATATCTGTGTAATATATTTTTAAAAGGATAGTGCAAAGTTGCAGTGGATATCTGTATTGCAGTAATCAGTGCGAGTGAAAGTTGCGGCAAAGAATGGCAGCACCAACTGAAGATGACGGAAGGAGAACGTGAAGCTTGGGTAGCAGGAAAATTAGTTTTTATTCTTAGGAGATGAGCGGTTACTATTGATGGCTGAATGTATAACCACCGCTATTGTTATGGTTGTGTTCTGGCCTGAGATCAATTTATTCCAGAAATCCAAGAGCAACCATTCTCCTCTCTCCACAAATCTGGAAAAATAGTTTAATCTTGTTTCCCACGCGCCCTCGAATCCATCAAAAGATGTTTCAGGCTCTGCTTGGCAATATATACAATAGCCTTGGTGGTTTTCTTTGTGGTGACTCTACACTTTCATAAGCATACTGAAGTGGTTCAAACTGAATGAAAAAGGAAGGCTGTCATGCATTTCGTGGCGAATGGATATAATGATATTTCTTTGTTTGTATATTAGGAGGGCCATGGCTCTAGTGTGCAATTTCTGTAATATAGTTTATTTTTTACTCTGTTTGATTTCTGACTTCTTTCTCTTTTTAATCATTCTGCTTACCTTGGATTTAGTGAATTTTATAATACTGGATGAACTTTGTGATAGAAAGAATTTTAAAAAGTTTCTTTTAAAGGTTCTATTTTGTAAAGATTGTTGTACAATCATAAACCAATAAAAAGAAAAGAAGGCTTCCTGTGGAAAGATGAGTGGACACACGTGTGTAAAAATTGATGGATGCACTAGGGCCTCCGGTAAAGGTTGCAAGCACTCACCGACCCCCGGCACACTCCAGACCAAACTTCTGCAGTCAAGTCCACTTTGAAAGCAGGTTCAAATGCGGCAATTGTGCAGCTCTGCAGCTTTCAGCAGCTGAGTTACAGTGATGATTCTGTGGCAGGACAGTGGTGATTCTCCGCTCCTGGTGAAGGGGTCAGGTCAGTTTCACTGCAGCAGGTTTCAGGGCACAGGGGGGCACAGCAGCAAGACACCTGCAAAGTTCGTCACCACCGATGGGGAACACAGGGACTGCGTGAACTCGGGTTCGGGCACTCCCAGACCTGGGAATGCTAAGTGAACAATATACAGTGTGAGAGTGCCGTGAACACAGATCTTACAATCTACCAAGTTTCAAGTGTCAACTCAAAATGGCAGCCGTTTCAGAGCAAAGGTCCTGCTCAAGCTGGTCAGTTCACTGCTTGGCCCAGTAACACTTCCAAAGAGGCTCGCTTGCAGGTTAAGATGAATGTGCCGTGAATAATAGTACCCACTATTCAAATGGGTCGAAGCACTTTTGCAGAACCTTCTAGTTCGATCAGATGGAGAGGGGTCCTGCGGGACAACAGCGGGCACAGGGTGCCAAACCTTCCAGTAGGTCACCAGTGGTTCCTCAACTCGGCTTCTAAGTTTCAGGATGCTTGGATCCTATTCTAGGTTCAGTGAGAACTCAAGAGATTGACCTGGTATGGGTGTTTGGAGCCTTCTCTTATCTAGAATCTCCTTTGTGCCAAAATGAAGAGGACCCAATGGGAGATCTTCTCACATACAGGCACACGAGACGTGGACCAATCACGGACCACAGTGGTCCCAGTCATTCCCAGCACCTCAGACTCTCTGGTGGCACCCAGGATGTGTATTGGAACTAGACAGTCCAGCCCACATCCTGGGGGCTCACACACAAGGCATGCAGAAGCCTGCAAAAGTTTGGCGTTTCGTGGGGAACTGCATGACCAAATAAGGGCTGACCCGGGTTTCGTCGACCTGGGGAATGTAAAGGGACAAGATGTCCAAAATACAGGACAAAGTGATTGTTGTGCCCCCTGTCTCTACCACACCTACTTTGTCTGTTGCTGCTGGTTGATGGCTGCCTGCTTCCTGCTTCCCCTGCTGACACACCGGCTGACACCATCTGGAGCTGCTTCTGTAGGAGCTGCCCTTTGCCTTTGGGCCCTTAGCCAAAGGCTGCCCAGGCAAGGCTGCCCTGAGTGGATGTCAGAAATGGCTTTCCCTGGCCAATCTGGGAGCTGTGGCAAGGGGAGGGAGGCCGGAGAAAGGGGGAACCGGCAAGCTGGCTGCTTTGCAAGTGAGGGAGGGCAGAGTTACAATGTAACCAATCCGAATGGTGGCGGCCACACTATGTGTCACTGCCTTCATACGGACAGAAGGCAGGTAAAACTGGCCTATCGGGGAGGAGGGAAGTGGGAGCAGGGAGGAGCGCAAGGCGAGTGGAAGAAGAAGCGGAGCGAGAAAGCAGGGGAAAATAGAGAAGAGAGCGAAAAGAGAGGAAACAAAGACAGAGATGGAGGCGAGATGGAGTAGGGCGATCAGTAAGCCAAGGATCAGAGTGAGAAAACAGGGGAAAAGTGAGAAAAAAAGAAAGGCAGAAAGCAAAGACTGAGATGGAGGAAAGGCTTGAAGAAGGATGCAAACAGCAAAAAAAATGTGTTGAGAAATGTAACACAGAAATTTGATTGCTGGAAAGTCATGGATGAATCTTGACCACTTAAAACTGCTCTGGGCAACCCTCCACACCATCAGTTTCCATCCTGTAATACCATTACAGAAGGGCAAGGACCCTAGGCATATCATGCTTGGCCCCATGGCCTACAGCAGTGCCAGAGGTTAACGTTGTTTTATAACCTTTCAACCATCACACTTTTCGTTTATTATATGCCCCCAAAATGGATGCAAATACTCTCACTTTAAACCTCTTTGATGTTGCCAATGTATGCCGGCATTGCCATTCTAAATCATATTCATGAATCTTCACCCACAATATATGTCATCATTGTCGCATCACTTTTTTGATGTTGCGCCCACAATATACGAGAGCTTTGCCAGTATAAATTACTTAGATGATGTCATGCACACAACATATTCCACCATTGCCACAGAAAATAGCCTTCATGATGCCCCCCCACCAAACACACACACACACACACGCATGCATTCACTGGCATCAATAATACTCACACATACATTCAAACGCACATACTTGTACATACATGTTGACACAAACGTAAACATGAATTTAAACTGTTGTACCCATATACATTGTATTACATACATTGAAACGTATGGGACCAGATACAGACTGCATAAATACAAACGAGCATGCATACAAACACTTTTTTTAACTTGCCACCAAACATTGTGATCAGCTGCTGTAGTTTTCTCACTGGGTGGGGCAGTTGCCAATAGACAGATTCGAGCAGTGCCCGAAAGGAAAGCAATCCACTGTGGGTGCAGATCAAAGCGCGGTTGCTTAGCAGCGCATATGTTCCACTGTACAATCCTTGAATGGTGCTGATGCTGCACAGCTCACTCTCATGCACATTTTTTGTAATGAAATTAAGTAAACCGACACAGCACCAGCCCAGCAGCAAGAAGTGGGGAGATGCACCACAAATGGAAGAGGGGTCTTCATGGGGGGGGGGGGGTCATGCCCTTTCCTTCCCTGGCGCCACCAACGGCTCACCATTCTCAGAGTTTGCCTCCTCCAGATCCCACAGAACTTCAACAACAATCTTCTCTTAACTGTGCTTCCTACCTCCTTTACAGTCCTTCTCTGTCAGTCTCCTTATCACAGTCTTAATCTCCTGTGTTCACTCTACCCACCTCCTACATCTCCTTTGCTTCTCCTGATCGTTCTCTCTCTCCCAGTCTCCTTCATCCTCCTGCTGTCTCCTTTCAGTTTTCTCCTGATCTCTCCTTCCAAACTCATTCTCTTATCCTTCCTCTCTCCTTCACCCTCCAACGACCTCTTGGTTATTTCTTCCAGACCTCTCCTGGTATCCCCACCCCCTGATATGTGTGTGATGATAGATGAGGAAAGCTTAATTGCTGATGGATGTCTGAACATTTATGGAAGAAAGATACAATACCACTGACAGAGTGGTCCGGAGCCACGTGGGTGCCCAATCGAAGGTCTCTGTAAAGGTATCCAGCCAAGAAGTGGCAGAAACAAAAGTAAGAACATTGTGTGAGGTGAATCGAAGTGGTCCTGCGACAGTTTAAGCATAATTCATCACACATTAGAAAGTTTTCAATTTTGATGTCAAGAGGAAAATGTAGAACGTGAGATTGCATGGTCTGAGCCCAACCGCGGGAGGCCAAATTTGAATGTTGTGCTAAAGGGATCCGAGCCCGAATGAGGGAGATCCATGGTCTGAGCTCGAACGAGGGAGACCAGTTGTGTACATTGTGGTAAAAAGGGGTCCAAGCCTGAAGGAGGGAGACCCTTGATGAATATTGGAAACAAGAACTTGTACATTTGAAAATCCTGATAAGAAAGGAACTTTGGTGCTTGTTTGTTACGACAGGCCCTCTGCATAAGAGCCAGCTCCAGACCCACAAAAGGGCAAACCCACACCATGAACTGCACAATGCTTAACCAACAGTCAACCACCCCAAACAGCTAGACACCCCACTGAGGCTAATAAATCCACGGAGGAACACTCAAGTTGGACACTTCTCCCAGCTCCTGTACCTGGGAATAAACGGGGCCACAAAAAGTGCAAACAACCTGCACTGATAAAGCGCCTGGCTATTCACAGAGCCTCCACCATGAGGACATGGCAAATATTCCACCAAAGAGCAGCACTAACACCAACTGGGACACTGACACAAACCAGACAGAAGCTTCACGGCACCGTTCAACACAACAACAGCCAAAAGTGGATGTCCAAACTAACTCCAGGCGATTCTAACAGAGATGAGAATAATAGGACAAAGGACACAAGAGACAAAAAATACGGTCCAAAAAATCAAGAGCGACCTACAGGATGTCCAAACATGCTTAAACACCGAAGCGGACTGCACCACGGTCATGAACAGTGAATTAGTGTGCTCGAAGACAACACTGAGTCAACCACGACAGAACTAGATGGGCTAATTAGAGAAGTGCAGTGGGTGCCAAAGTCGAGGACCAAGAAAATCGGTCCTGCCACAACAACCTACGCATTGTCGGTCTACCAGAACAAGTAGAGGGACCAGTCCTAGAGGCCTACACATCACTTCTTCAAGGAAAAACTGCTCATTCAAGATCCGAGGCTCTATGTGTTTGAGAGCATCCACAGAGCCCCTATCCCCAAACCAGCGGCTGGTGAATGCCCGCGTCCCATTACAATGTACCTTCTTAACTTCCAACATAAAGTGGCCATCCTGCAAGCCTGTGTAGCTGGCTCAATCCAAGCAGAGGGGGCCAACATCCACATCTTCAACGATTACTCGGTGGAGGTCTCCCGAAGGAGAAGATTTAACCCTCTATTTGAAGCACTGAGACTCGAACCATGAATCCTACTTGAAATTCCAGGGAACGTGGTGCTTTCAACTAGATAAACAATGGCACTCCTTTGACGACCCTGAAAGGGCATGGCGCTTCCTTCAACAGCACAATATAGTCTCCTCCGACATCCCAGCCGAGACCGAAAACACGGCTCAACCCAGTCATTCAGAAGTATCACAATGGCACCAACGATGACCAAAAGGAAGAAGATTGTGATCCGGCAGACGACCCCAATCGGAAGAACGTAAGACCCCCGCCCTGAAATATGTGATTCCACTGCACCCTCTCGCTAAAGATCGCCCCACAGTGGGTCCTACAATCGTAGGTTTGCCCTTCCCAAAGAATAACAGTCTCCTAACCGACTGGCAAGCATGCCACACCAGAACTTTCCACCATACATAATTCTCTCGATTACGGAACTTAGTACAATCAGTGCGGGCAATACACCATCAGACTGCTCGCCACCCAGAGCCATCCTAGGCCCCCACCATTCTCTTATTTTATAATTATCTTTTTCTTTTTCCCTTCTTGTTAATTGCTTGGTTATGGATCTGACTGATTCTTGTTTGAACTACTGATGACCCCTAACAGAGACACGGACATGCAAAGGTTGTGGGGGATCGGCTTGACCTCCAAAACCCCTTTTTGCATAGGCTTGCTCAACCCAGTACTGGGATAAGGTTTATTACCCCAATGTTTACATCACTGTTTCAAAGTTACTTGTTTTGGTTGATTTATGGGAAGTTACTTAATACACGCATATGTATGTCATACAGGATCAATACAATAGGAGACCATACTATACAAACACCCAATGTCAGTCCAACTCAAACACCCCCCTCTTCCAGATAGGGATATGGCGATCGAAATATGGCTAGTAACCCTTAAAACTCAAGGAATTGGCAGTCATATCAAGTGTCATCTTAACCACTTACGTGACCTGCAATGCAACATTGCTTTCGTGCAGGAAACACCTCGATGCAGTAGAATCTGGGAAATTAGGTTGTGGCTGGGTGGGTATAACCGCACACTTCCCAGACAGGGGAAAAAGAGGGGTATCCAACCTGATACATAAATGCATCCCACTCCATATCCTATGCATGATTACAGATGCAGATGGTAGATTCTTCCTTTTGCATGGGCTCATACAACGCCTTCCTAAACATATACGCGCCCACAACAGATTCTTTTTCACGCACGTTTGCAAAATGCGCACACCCACTGGGGAACCTCACCATTATTGGGGGAGACAAGAACACAAGGAACACGTTACTTACCTGTAACTGTTGTTCTCCAGCATGGGTCTGGCATGGATTCACATGCTCATGAATATTCCCCGTCGTCAGGCTGGGAATCCTCGGTAAAGAAAAAATCAGTATCAGTTTCGTTTCTGATCTGTCTTTCTTAGTAGTAACCAATCACATGTGTCCATCTTAAACATATCTCAACCCAATGGGTTCAAAAGTAGTTCTCTAGCTGGTCACATGCCTTTATCAGGATGGATGTTACAAGCAAAGTTGTACATGGACCATTACGAAACCACGTCCATATACCATGCCAACAATCCTTTTAAAGAACAGATGGGACATTGGTATAGGTATATAGACGATGTGTTCATGATTTGGAAGGATGATGTAGCTTCCTTAGAAGAATTTTTGGTATGGCTTAACAACCAGAGCCTGTATATAAAATTCACCATGAGATGGAATCCATCGTCTATTGCTTTCCTCGACCTGTTGATTCTCAAAACTGATAGTGGCCATTTGTCGACTACTCTGTTCCGAAAGCCTACAGATAAGAACACCCTCCTTCAATTCAATAGTTTTCATCCGCTAGCTTTACTAGAAAATCTCCCCATTGGCCAATTCTTGCGAATCAGGAGAAACTGTTCAAATCTTGCAGATTACACGAAAGAAGGAAATGACCTGAAAGTTAGACTAAAAACCAGAGGCTATTCCAAAAGAATAGTTAATGCGGCGTATAAGCGAGCAAAACATTCAAATAGGGACAGGTGTTTGCATCCGGAACCCAAAGTACAACAAGTTAAAATGACATGTGTGACCACATTTAGTCCAATTACTAACCAGCTAAGACGGACTATTAAAAAGAATTGGCATATCTTAAAAACATCTGATTTTGAACCAGTGACCCCACGGTTCGCTCTTAAACGACAAAAGAATGTCCGCGATTTAGTAGTGCATTCATACCCAAGAAGAGAGAAAACATCTACCCAGACAACTTTGTGGCAATTGCCACCGGAGGTTGGACATTTTAAGTGTGGAAAATGTGTTGCCTGTGCCTTCACAAATAATCTGAAGGAAATTGACCTTAATGGAAAGAACTTGGTATTTCACACTTTCTCTAATTGTGGATCGTCTTGGGTCATTTATGCAATGAAATGCCCATGTAATTTGATCTACATTGGAAAAACGACAAGATGCATCAGACAAAGTATTTGTGAACACAAATCTTGTCTGAAGAACAAAGTGCCAAACAAACCATTAGTTGCACATTATGAAATAAAAAACCACAAACATACTGACATCCTATGGTTTGTATTACAAACGATTCCGGCATCTCAAAGAGGAGGTAGTAGGGAATCGTTACTAAGCCTTAGTGAACAAAGGTGGATTTATTCCCTTAACACAGCTAATACAGGTTTGAATTCAGCGGTGGAATGGAACTCTTTGATTGCTTTGAGATAAGTAAGACCTGATGGAGCAAAACAAAATTCCTCAGCCGAAGGGGAGTACTTTTATAAGCCCTGCCTCCATCTGATATGGCGGTGCCTACTTTAGGCATTAGACATTTGGAAACATGTGCCTGTGTAGATGCCGGTACCAACACAATTATGTTTTTTCGATTCCATAATATATGCTTCAAGTCTGAATTTTTTCGAGGTGCAAGGTATATGTATGCTAACATGTGACTTATACAATACAAGAAAGCCACTGTGGAATTGCATACACGTACTCATTCATATTTATGGGGCCCCACAACATAGGTTTTCCCTGTCGCCTTTAGTATTTCATTTGTTTGAATATCTTTTTGCATAACATCCCTTCAGAAATATACATAATGGGCATAGAATAATCTGTACTCGGTATGGAATATAACACTTTTGAAACCCACGAATGCCCGCAAGGAAATTATGCAGAAATGATTCATTCCCTACGGCCAGAGATGAGATAAGTCCATACTGTGGCTTTAAATGCCCTACAGTTCCACGCATATGTGATGATCACGTGAACACGGAAGCCAGTTATAAATCATGAGGATAACGAGACACACGATTCGAACACAATGACCTGAGCGCGTTCGTGAATCGGTGCCAAAGTCTCTTCTGAAGAAAGAAGGTAAGTTGGGCGTTTTAGATCTCGCAAACTCCGCGAAGCTGTTCAGGGTACGTGCTCGCGTATTTATCCACGCTGAGTCGCGCACTTACGCAATGCCGTGACTGAAGACAGTTCACGCTGTTTGAAAGATACGCAGGCGGACACCGGGCGGGCGGTCTAGTGTGTTCCACGGAGACAGGACAAAACTTACGTGCCTGCATCCTTTGTGTTTTTATAGGCAATCAAGGAAAACGTTTTTTTGACACAGATCTAATGACATGTCTCCTAAATTGTGGAACTCCGGATCCTTCTGGAGTACTGTGACTTCACCAAATAGAACAGACTTCTGGGTGTGACTAAAGTAGAGTTAGACCGAAGGGAAATAAAGTAAGTGAATGATGTACCATACATTTAACTTTGATGGGATCGATTATTTGGTGTGAATATCTGTGATATACGGTAAATGAAAATGAAATTTAATTTCAATTCAAATTAGAAATTTAAATAAAATGAATTCATAAACTGATAAAAGCACTGAGCAAAACCATCTAATACAGGAGAATAACTAACCTAGGGTGGAATATTAAGAAAATAGGATATACACAACTGTTGGTGTATAGTAAAGAGAGTCAGAACATATTTTCTAGTATACATATCTAGGATTTACCTTATGGTGTTCTGTACTGCATAAGTATGAATTATACGAATACGAATGAAATAAACATCTCCTTATGCAAAACAGGTTTCCCACAAAGCATGACATATTTTGAAACTACCGAACCCGGAGTTGATCTGTGAATATACGTGAATCAAGCCCAGCAACAACTAGGTTTTTCCTAGTACTAAGCTCAGGTCCAACCAGGATGTAAGTAAAGGCCTAGTGTGATATTTGGATACAATATTATTGTGATAAAACTGTGAAGAAATTGCGAGACATCATGAGAATATGATGCATTAAAATAAAGTAGTTATATTAAAAAAGTTGTGTTTTCGGAATGGAACCATTGTTTTAAATGTATATATGTTTGTTTTTAGATTGTGCTTATCCTGTTACGGGGGATTTGAAAAGAGGTATCCAACATCTGAAAAAGAAATTGTCTGTCCTGAAGAAGGCCGTATAAAGTATTGGTTGAAGAAACACTAGGAATAGTGTTTCATTCCCTAAAATGGCCGAAACATGTCGACAATTGACAATAGACTAATCAAACAACATAGTCTTGTATCTGTAAACTGCTGAAGTGTATATAGTAGTTTTGACTAAGACAATGACCCCATATAAAGCATACTGTTTTTTAGGAAGTGAGCGAGAATAATATGTTGACGCATCACAATTAATGTGCACTTTGTGGATTTATTCTCCCTCTCTTTTTGAATTTTTCTAAATTGGTCTTAAACATTTAATAAATTGACGTGGACTTACTGAAAAAATTGTCATGTTGGAAGTGTGTATTAATTGAGTGGGATGGTTCCTTTTCCTTGCACCAAGTATTAGATCTGTCTTGTATAAATGTGGCTTACCAAAGTTGTAGGTGATAGCCCCTTTTTTGTCACAATAATTCTGTAGATCACCATGCCAGCCCTGGTTGGACAGAGAGCGGGGTAGCCAGTTTTCTCAATTGCGTATTTTTCTTTATCAGGATGGAGACAGCCCTCTGCACATGATGGCACTAGCCCTCCACAGTAGACAAGCCTCCCAGAGCATATATAGCATCCGAGATCACCGTGGGACCCTCCTCACAACGGAGACAGACATAGACTGTTCGCCGAATACTACAGCAAACTATACACAAACCCCGAACCGATACTTCCAACCGGATGGACTCCTTTCCGGCAGGCCTCCAACTCCATAAAATAGATCCTACCCATATTTCTGAACTAGAAAGCATGATCACAACTGCAGAAATAACATGGGCTATTGGCACCCTATCGGCAGGCAAGGCCTCGGGACCGGATGGCCTTCCAATAGACATCTACAAAACAATGTCTGACCGACATTGTCACAGAGGCCCACAACAATGGGCAACTTCCTAGCTCAATTCTTACTGCCAACATCATAGTCTTCCACAAGAAGGGCAGCAACCCTGAAGACTGTGGATCATACCGCCCAATCTCACTTATCGACGCCAATGACAAAATTCTAGCCAAATGCCTAGCACAAAGAATTGAAAAAATCCTCCCCCAACTAAAACACAAATATCAAACAGGGTTTATCCGGGGCCGACATTCGACAGACAATGTCAGGCGGCTACTACACATAATAGCTGGACAACATGACCCAGATGATGTTGTCCCAACGATCGATACCGAAAAAAACCATTTGACAAAGTCAGGTGGGACTTCATGTTCCAAACACTACAGATGTATGGCTTTCTGCCATCATGCATAAGATTGGTAAAACTACTTTATACGAACCCCCACGGGTATGTTGGGCCACAGTACACAATATAAAGAAAATTGTTAGCCTCGACAATTCTAGGACAGCAGGCCCCAATGGAGTGTGTAATAATCTGATAAAACCCTCTTCTGAACGGTGGGCCAAAGCTTTACATATCCTGTTCAATGTCATTGGACTGAGAGGCGAAATTCTGGCTACTTGGAAAATAAGTAACATCTTACCGAGTATGATGTAACACTTCAAATGAGTAACACTTCAACTATAAAAAAGGTGCATGGAATAATCCAGGTAACTATCACCTTTTAGCTATGCTGGATATACCGGCAAATATTTTTGCCCAATAAACCAATAATCTCAAGGTGAATGTAGAGAAAAGTAAAACAATGGTCTTTGCAAAAAATCACTCTAGACAACAAAAATATATATGGACATTAGAAGGTGACCAATTAGAGCAGGTAGCAATTTATAAATATCTTGGACTTTATGCAGGTGACCAACTTATTTGGAAATCGCATTGGTTGGAACTCAAATGTAAATGTCTAAAGGTTGTCAATATGGGCTACGCCATAAAGATAGTCTTGCTCCTTTACACAGCAAGAGTGAAATCCATATTACTCTACTGTGTTGGGATTTGGGGATACAATTTTGGGGATACAATTACAGATCTCATCTTCGTAGTTTTGAAGCTCTGATTCTCCGCAAACTATTGCAGTTACCACATTGCGTATCTATTGAATAGATCTTACTTGAATTTGAAATAACTAGTATTGATACAGATGTGAACTATGGAGTCACCATGGGTTACGAAATGTTTTTATTTTTAAACAATAATACGATTGGGGTTGAATTTTTGACAGCCTTTAAACATGTAGAGAAATGATTGAAGCTAGGTACCCTGGAAAATATGATGGCAACCCATAAAATATGGAATGATAAATATGAGTCAATGAGTGTTACCATGAAAGTACCAAGATTTAAAACATGGTTGAGAAAGAAATGTAGGGAAGGCAGTAGTCTAGTAAAGATTGTAGATCTAGCCACTAGCAATAATGGAATGTACTTACAATATCAAATGGCTCGCCAGTCTGCCCCTGCATATATCCAGGCTTTCCCTTCCCCAAAGATCATACGACAATATTTATTAATGAAATTTAATTGTGGCGATAACTTGGAGATTAAAGGAGCACTACTTGGAATACCTCGGTCAGTAAGATGGTGTCGCCTATGTGGCAACCTTGAACTGGAAACACTCAAGCATGTGTTAGTCGACTGCAAAAGCCTTAATGTTATTAGAAAGACCTTTTTAAAATGTTATAATAATCAGTATAACTGTGATAATTTCTCATCAGGTTGGATGCTTTTCATGGAGGGAAATTATAACAATTTTATATATTTTATAACAAAGTATTACTTGAGGTGTATGGAAATTTTAAATAAACTTTCTGAAGGAGTGTTTTAGAAATAGTCCTGAAATTTTGATGACCTGGTTTTAAACTAATTTTAGAATATCTTTATGCATCAGAGTATACACATATAGTGGTTTGATATAAGATGTTTTAAATTTGTAAAGAAGATGCGTTGTTATGTATTCTTTTATGTTATGTTTTTAAATTGTGTTTTTATATTGTGTAATTTTCCTATATGTTGTATATACAAAACCTGCATGGTTATATGTATATTAAATCAAATAAATAAATATGTATTCATACCAAATTCTGAATCCATTCCATTTCACCAGCTTCTGCAGAATGCAAATCATTGCATATTATGCCATTTTGTAATTCAATCGTTGCAGCATACAAATAAACTCACATGGCCAATATGTGATACTAATGATTCTAAGGTACAATGCAGGTGGTACCAAAAACAACTGTAAGCTTACTAGCTTCACACACGGCCACGTATCTCTTGGCAAGAAAACTTTCACAACAGTGGGCATAATCTACCACAATGGTGCAACAACCACTTCAGGCCACTATATTGCATGTGTCAAAAAAAGAATTGGTTTCTTTGAATGTAACACTTCCATTGCTCCAAAGCATAGGTTACCAGCACATCTCACAAATGCCTACTTAATATTCCTTCAACCCACATTTAGACACTAAAGTATAGCACAATAGAGTTGAAATACGCCAACGGGTATATAGCTGCATACATAATACTACAATAGTACTTTTAAAACCCAAGACAGTTATAATACGCCTAGTATCTAAATACTTCACAAATGCCTACATTGCAATACACTTCAAATATGCCATCAACGTTCTTGTTACTGCATCACTTCTTGTAAAATGCAATATAATTACAATACGCCAACGTTACCACCAAATCTAACAAATGCCTACTTAATATTCTTTCACTCCAAATTTACTCATTTCAGTATAGTACAATAAACAGAATACTCCAACTGGTATCTAACATCTAAAATACTATAATAGTACTTTTAAAATCCAAGACAGAATACGCCAACAGGTATTTTAAGTACTTTAAATTCCCTTAATTAAAACTGAATTCAAACAAACATACTATCACACTTACATTCACAAAATTCCAGTAGTTTTTTTTTTGTATCCACTGACCCAATGATTATTTCATGTCAATAAAACAACAGTGTAGCACACACTAATGTTGTACCAGACATAGTACATAGAATGTATCATTTATGAGGGTCAAAAAAGTAAATATATGTAAAATTGTATGCAATTAAAGGTTTTAAACTATCTTGCTTAACACATTATACTATTTCTTCACAGAAAAAGAACCACAGATTCCAGCTTTATTACTGTTTGCAACTAAGTAACCATACAAAGTAGTATCCTATTTGTTATCTTCACAAAGAACAAATACATATTCCATAAGCATTATCCTCAATTGTACTACAATCATAAATACCATCTACACTTCAACTATATAATTCCACCATATTACAAATACTGTATACTCTCCCTACAGGACATTTAATTACTGTACACATATTACTATAGTTTATGTCACCAGTATGTAGATTGTTGGGGGCATGGCCAGAACCACCATAATATAACAAGACTCACGAGAACCCCTGTTAGGTAGAATCTACATTTTTAGTGCTTAATTCCTCTCACCTTAGAGACCCCCAGCTTTTTTGCTGGATTTAGAACTTTAATTTTAACCCTGGAGTGAGTGACCTATTTCTCACTCTCTCACGTGTTTTTACCTGATTTGGATTTTGTGTTTTCGCTGTTTTTGGAGTGTGACAAACTCCATAATCATCTGCTTTTTGTATGGTGACAGACAGCACCTTCAGCGCAATGTCACAGAGAAATCCTTTTAGATTTCTCATAAGGTTTAATTAGATTTTATTGTGTGAACTACATTTCCTAAGAATAGTAAAGTGAAATTGACTTTACTTACCTTTTCTCTTTGTAGGTCCAGCACACACCATCTTATGTGGAGTGCTGGGGAGTTACCTAGTAGCCCCTTATCCTACATTCTCATCTAACCATTGTTTGTTAGCCTCACTACTTTAATTGGCTAGTGGCAGTGGTTTAATCTTTCCTACCATTGTGCAGTACAGCACCCATGGGTGACGATTTTGTCAAAATGGCCCCGGACTTCTTTTTTCACCATTTTCGGTTTGTAAAGTCTTTCTTGGGTTTTACTCTGTGTGTTGAGACCGGTTTTAGCCCATTGTTTGTCTTGCCTTCGGTGGACTTCAGCCCTGAAAAACACGCCCCTGGCTCCAGTGTGTCTGGAAGGATAGGATGTGAGGGAGGGTTCCGAAACTCCCATGACCTTTGTCTGTAGGAATGCCTGAATGCAACTAGTCCTGCTGTGTGATTGACATCTTAGGCTGTGCATGAATGGAAGAAACCTGCTTAAAAGGCGACAGTTTTGGAACTACAGGCAGAGTCGACCACTGGGAGAAACAACCAACGAAGAAACCGTGAACGAAACTTGCTGCAACCTCCTGGACCTTTGAATTGCCCGGTGAAGCCCTGCTGCTGTGCTGAACTCCTTTTTCACCTCGACAGAGAATCTTCGGACGGAACAACTTCTCCCCTTGAGTTAGTGGGACCAACTAACCCCGATACAAACTCCACTGGACCACCATCCCCAACTTGCTGTGCCTCTCCATTGCCTCAGAGGTCCAATGCCAGGGGTCGAGTGTCTGTAGTCGAGTGCAACGTCTGCTGCGGAACGAATCCTGTTAGAAGCTCCAGGAGACTCCCAAGGACCATCCAGAAGCAGGACCTCCAGATCCAGAGTCCCCTCACCAGAGTGCAGGACCGAGGGAGCAAAGAGTACAACCGGTATCCAAGATCCAGAATGGTGCTGTTTGCTAAGCGCTGAAACCGCAAAGTGCTGCTGAACCGAAAAGAGCCTGTAGCTGCCGATGACCTCCCAAGTACCCCCGCAGCAGACATCACACCATGCTCTGGACCAATTGGAGGCCCGTCCGCAGTCCGTATAGGGAAGTAAGTCCGTGGACTGAACCCAGATATCACAAATTTGTTTTACCTAATTTTTTGCCGTTTCAAAAAAGAACTACTGAACGAATTTACACCAAATTTACAAAAGCACGCTTTCGGGACCAAGCCCCCACTCCGGCCGCAAAATTTGTGAAAATCCGTCCAGCGGTTTGGGCTGTAGGCTTGAGCAACATTTTTTCCTATTGCGTCTTTGGGAAAAACCACAAACCTTCGGATCCCCCTATAACTTTGCCCCCCTGCATGAATCCTCACCAAACTTTGTAAAATCAATCCAATGGGGCCATATACTGTCTCTGCAAAGTTTCATGAGGATTCATCCAGGGGGGCAAATTTATAAGCCGCCCAAAAAGTGTTCTTCCTATGGGTTGAGCAACTTAAACATAACTACAGGACTGCTATCGCAGACCGAGTAATATATATGTCCCAAAATGTTTTTAATCCTCAGACACAATGGAAAACATTATTTGCTGGTGCCTACAGCCCAAACCGCTGGATGGATTTACACCAAACTTACGCCTGGCGCGGAGGCTTGGTCCAGAAAGTGTGCTTTCGTAAATTTGGTGTAAATCCGTGGAGTCGTTTTTTTTAAAATGGCCAAAAAGTAGGTACAAAAAAAATAGTGTTATCTGGGACCGGTCCGCTGACTTATTTCCTGATTTGGAGTCCACAGACATGTCTGGACCAATCAGGGGGCGGCTTGTTGTCCCCGGACACCGAAGATGCATGCTGTTTGGATGGTGAAAAACGTGAGGTGCGTCCTAATATAACAGTCGCCATGTTGGGTCTGCGGACAGCCGCCACTGACCGCAGACCCTGCGGTGAGCAAAACATCTGGAAAACACATTTGGGGTTATTTGTGGCTGAAAGAGGGCCTCGATAGGGTGAGGGAGTGGAATAAAGTTGACATGGAGCCGTTTTCATAGGTGAAAAAAGTGTGTGCAGGTGCCGCCGAGTACATGGTCAATGTTGCTGTCCGCGGACATCATTTGAATTACAGTGGGTGTTCGGTAAGAATTGATGGAGTCACACTATGTGAGACTGCACAACACTTATCTGCTTGGTATTAGGTAAACCACCTTTTGGTATAGGTTTGTACTACACAAGTTGGTAGTGTGAATGAGCAGCCAGGACTATCTCTATAGAGCTGTACAAATGAAATCCATAAATACAAGTAGCCAAGTAACACTTACTCTCAAGTTTACAGTTATAAATAGTTATTTATTTAACATCCATTTTTAAATAGGTATTCTTTAAAAAGGCAATTCGTTGGAACAATGTAAATATACTTTAAAATTACTTTTCTGAATCAAAACAAGTTAGTGGATAATCTCTGGATAAGCTTCTTACATAATTCCTACACCCTAAGGTGACTTCAATCACAAGGACAGTAATGGCATGTATATATCACACTAGTGTACTTTACAGATTCAGAGATTGCAGAAAGGAAAGGTTAGCGAAGGAAAAAAGTTAGGCAGTTTCTCAGTATATGTGGGGACAACTGAATATTCCAATGAAATCTAGATAAGCCTTTCCCAGCAGTAACAGTATACAACAAGCCACCACCTATGAGGGACAAGCAGTATCAAAGTCAATGGACTAAAAGAGTCTTCAGGGAGCCAGGACAGCCAAAGTCATTTGGGACACAGTCTATGGATAGGATGTACTTCTTAGATCAGAGTCTTGCACAAATTTAGAGAGTCTTTTAGAAAAAAGCACTTGTAGGGTCACAAGCTGTTAAGCCTGTGAGATGAGAGTTGAAATCCACTCTAAAAAGTAAGACGATGCAATTCCCAAATGAGAAGAACGCAGCTAAAAAGCAATAAGGTAAGTACCCCAAGCATAAACAGTACCTCTGGTTTTAAGAAGAGTGGTCCAACTGGATTCTGTCGTGCTACAGCAGTGCAGACCCTGGTTCCTGATTGGTCTTGCAGAGAGTCATTGGAGGATGCATTTATTTAACTGCAGTCATGACCTTCGGTCCTGTCCTTGGGCAGAAGAAAATTGGGTACATTGTGGAGGATCAGATGTTTGCCAGATGGCTTCTTGTCTGTGGGACCAGTTGAAGGTGGTTACATGTGGTTTGGGGACAACTGATGAAAATGTTGGCCTGCAAGTTGACACAGGGCTAGAGTTGAGCCTAGTTTTGCTGGGATCATCATCATCATAGCTTTTGAGGAATTGTCTCCTGGTAACTTAGGGCAGGACAAAGACTGATATGTTGGGAAAACGTCTTCTCTGTGAAAAGAACAGTGAGCTAAAGACTTGGTTGAGACTCTCCCAGGGGCCATCCACCCAAGTACAAGTCAATGGGCTGTGTTCGTGCTGGTAGAGAGTTTCCCAGACCCCCCCCCTGTTTTGCATACCAAGTAACTTTGGGTCTCACTCTAAATTACCAGGGGACTCCAGACATGGACTCATTGCTCTTAGAGAGACACAGCTTCACCTCACTGATGATGCCAAACAAGGTTGAAACACATGTATGGGGTTGCTGTGGTACTCTTGTTCAGAGGAGAATTGCCTAGCATTTCGGTGCTGGACTTCCCCTGGGCAGGACAAAGACTGATATGTGGGGAAATGTCTTCTCTGTGAAAAGAGCAGTGAGTTAAAGACTTGATTGAGACTCTCCCAGGGGCCATCCACACAAGAACAAGTCAATGGGCTGTGTTCGTGCTGGTAGAGAGTTTCCCAGACCCCCCCTGTTTTGGATAGAAAATAGGTTTGATATTTGTTAGACTTTCGCCGGTTCTATGGAAGTAGCTAACATTGAGGCTAACAGAATGAGGGTGTCCCAATTTAAATTTCTTTCCTTTTCTTTTTCATAAAGTTTTCAGCAAGTTGTTGCTGGGAATTACATTTCATAGCAGACCACACTTGCAGAAATAAGGTCGCTATTCCAGCAAGTGACCAATACTTCCTAAAGGCTTAATTGCATTGCAGGGGTCCAGGAGGAAGGTCTGGTCTCTATTGTGTTAAATTACAGTGATGGGTGTATGGGGAAGAAAATGCTAGCTTTGGAGGTTGGTGGGCTACAGAGCTTACAAGTGACCGTTAATGGTACAGCTCGGTTGATGGATTTAGGAGAATATTGTTTCATGCATAAGTGATTGCTTTCTTTTTCTTCAGCCCTTGAACCCATGCTCTCGTTGTCTTCCTCATTGGTTATTTAGCACGTGTTCCAATGGCATGCTCTTAAAAGGGCAGTATTCATGTGGCTGGCTTCTCTATTCTAATATAGGCCCTTTCTGTATGGGTAAGGGAGTTTTCCCCTTCAACATGATGAGCAGTATGCCTTCTGATGATCACTTCCAGGCCCCATTAGCTTGCTCAGGTCCTTGCATGATCATAGCTCTATCAAATGGTAATGTTATACTTCTACTTTGGCTGTTGTGCAGTGTGCTTTTGTATACAATCATTTAGAGAAGATGCCTTCCTACATCTGCCTGCCTATTTGGCTGTAAACTGCGTCAAACGCTCTCTTGCATAACTTTCAGTTCATGCTGTCTGGTCACAGAATATTGTTTGGTGGTTTGATATATATATATATGTGGTTATGGTTAAGTTGCTGTTTCCATAAGAAGAGCACTTTTTGGGCGGTTTATAACTCTGCTCCCCTTGGACGAATCCAATCCAAACCTTGCAAAAAAAGTATATGGCCCGCTGTGACTTTGTTTTGCAAAGTCTGGTGATGTTTGGTCCAGGGGGGGAAAAGTTATAGGGGGGCTCCCAAAACGTCTTTTTTTCCCATAGACTGAATGGGGGAAAAACTTTGCGCACGCCTACAGCCCAATCCGCTGGACGGATTTTCACCACATTTGCGGCAGGAGCTTGGTCCCAAAAGCGTGCTTTTGTAAAGTTGGTGCCAATCCGTCCAGTAGTTTTCTTTAAAACGACCAGAAAGTGTGTCTCAAAAAATTAGTGATATCTATGTCCGTTCAGTGGACACACTTCCCTGTTCGCACCGCGGACAAGATACCGATTGGCTAATCCGTAGCGTCATATCCGCGGACATGTGGCGCCTTCACCGATTGGATGTTGAATGGCGTGAAGTGCGTCAGATTCTTTGGCTGCGCCCGCCATCTTTCATTCGTGTTTTGGTGTACGCGGAGATCGCTGCTAACACATATAAAACAACACACTATTGCACTTGTTAACCTTATGAAATACTGTTTCAGAAGGTGAGGGTTAATGAAGCTGGGATGGGATGTGGCAGCAGGAAGTCAAAAAGTGGGGTTTGTCACCAAAGTCATACGGTAAATTGGAAGTTGCTGCTCAATATACTGTCCACTAAGTACAGGCAAAGATTTACAGCGTCTGTGTTCTAATGTATTTAAAATAATATTGCAGTCAGACTGGCGTCCTAGAGTTTGAAATCTGAGGCAGCCACCTGCACTGTTTGATGGAATAGCGGGTCTGCAAGTGTATGGGAGTAACAGTTCTCATGCATGCATTCAGATATGTTGTTGCAAAGTCAGAATGTATTTTCATTCCGAGTTAAGGTCACTTGGTTTGCTTTTTTGGTTGCGAGCTCAGTAGGCCCACGCATCCGACTGAACCCGTAAGGGTCAATTGTTTTTTGACCTTGAGCCAGAGGGAAAATTCAGTAAGAATGCAGGGAGTGAAAGTTTGGAAAAAATACCATTTGATAAGGTTATGTATTCAAACCGGTTGTAAGACTCATGTAATATCAGTTCACAAAAAATCTTTGGTGCAAGTACATTGCTGTCTGCGTTTAACGAAGACAATGGAGACGGTAAATATTGTGCAAGTTTATTTTTGACGACTACACCGGAACGAGTTTTAATTTTTTATTAACACACTACTAATTTGGCATTGTAACTGAGGTACTATCTTTCTGTGTAGTTGTCATTTTTTTTTCTTACTTATGGAAAGTGCAGATTCTCGCCGTTTGTAGACTATCACTAGGTTCCCCCATGTTGAACCCTATTATTTCTTTAAAATGTCATGTATGAGCACATCGATTTGTGTATCAGTTTCCATGTTATTTTTGTCCTTTTTGAAATTGTATGATGAAGGGTGGGTATTGATACGTATTTTCTGTTACGTTTTCCGAACAGCTACATTCTGCCGTACAGTGATTGCCATGGATTCCAAATGCCAAGTGATTTCTTTGCACGCCAGATGCACGTACTCGTCACCGGCTGCCTAACCGTTACGGTTTTGTGGGATGACCATCCCGGACCCATTTGTCCATATGCTGGAGTGGCCATTCGGAGTAACATAACATGTTTTATGGTGGTGTAGGCCGAGGTTCATGCCGACGTCTTGGAAATCACTGTGCGACCAAAGCGGTTGCTTTATCGAAAGCAAATACTTCGCGTATGCGAAAAGAACAATGTGTGCATCACGATTAACATTTTCTAAGACAACCCAAGAAACAAAGTTACTATTTTATTGAAAATGGGAATAGTCAGATGGTCTCCAACAGTTTATTGTTAAATAAAAGTACTTTACAAAATCTAAAATGTTAATGTTTTATTTTTCAAAGCAGTTTATTATTTCAAAATGTAACGTGGTACGTTGTACATCTCTGTGTGTTAATTTGGAGGTTATGCGTCATGGCACGTAGTTTTGCTTTTTGCAGGCTGCCATGGAAAGCGAAGTGGGGCCATGTATGGAACAACCGCCTTCCCTTTCTATGGTGGCCATCTTGGAAAAGGATTTTGTTTTGTAATCCGGGACACCGGAGGCGGCCCGGATTATAACGACAAATCCTATTTTTTAGTAGCATAGTTACTTTGCAAATCTAGATTGTTAATGGTAAATCTTATTGCGTCTATGTCCTTTACTGAGAAATATAAAGTAGATGGAGTGTATGCAACTTTTATTTTTTAAATATGTTTACACTGTGAAAGGTGGTTCTTAAAGGAACATTTACTTTGTTTACGGATGGCTTTTTTTTTTTGGGAAGGACAGCTAATAAGGAAATTTGCGAACGGAAATGAGGAAAGAGGCACCAAACAATAATATGGGGGGGTAGGTGTATGGCGGAAAATATTGTGCGTTTGTTATTTGTAAGGTAGGGGCAGTGTTTCTCATGCTCCTTCATTACAGCAGTGGTGTTGTTGCTTGGGGAGGAGGGATGGCCTTAGCTCATGTTGTTTTCAGATAACTAGAACTTTTGCTAAAAGTATGTAATGTGTACTACATTGCTAATGGCTGACTATGAATAAGTGTTGGAGTTGTGCAGGGGAAATGTTGAGGTGGACGTTCCTACATCAATATAAAATGTATTTCCACACTGTCCACGAGGCATACATCTTATTGTTAAGCGTGTACGGATTATCGGACACGTCACTGTGCTGTATGCCAGCATATGGCCATGTGGCATTCTCCGCAAGGTGTGTAATTGTTAGGGAGAATTCTCTGTTAAGGCTAATTTCCCAAACCTAGAGAGTCCCCCTGCAGCTTTGCTGGATTTTTGGGGTTTATTTTTTTCTCCTGCTAAGAGTGAGACTCTTGTTCTCCCACTCTTAGGCATGATTTGAGAATGTCCTTTGACTTTGTGTGTGTTTTATGGGCTATGGGGTCTTTTACTCCATATGGCTTCATGTGTTTTGGTATGTGTGTTACACAGCACCCTCAGTGCAGTAACACAGGAGTGTCATAGTGACCCCCAAACATAGACTCCATACCCTGGGACTAACTATTGTCACCCAGGGCATGTAAAGTCACCATTGGCTTTACTAGTCCCAAATTGTGAATAGAACCAGTACAAACCATCATATTGTGGAAGTACTGGTAAGGGGTAATTCGATTGCCCCTGGGTCTGTTTTCGAGGGGGGCACTGCCCAGTCCCCCCTCGTCAAGTATCTGGCTGGTGGCAGTGGTTACCACGCGAAATATTCCTTAAGAATATTTACTATGGGATTTTCCCATTGATTTTAAACGCACCACTTTTTGGTGCAATGTTAAAGATACCGCCAGTTTATTTCATATTAATTCACCGGTCGGGTCTTTTTGCCAGAACTCTGTTTTAAAATGGCGTTTGTGTTCGCCTCTGAAACTCTAACTCAAGTTGAGCCCTTTGTTCCACTATTTTGGCGGGCTTCTGCACAGAAGCCCTCCAAATGGTGCCACTCTGTCTGGGGTCTACAGGATATGTGGGAGGGGGAATAGGCACCCTGGACTGCGTTGCCTGAGCAACTCAAGTCGCACTCTTGTGTGATTGGCCCAGTGGTGAGCCGGCCGGCTCACCACTTAGCATGTTTGAGTGACAGCTAGGCTGTTGAATGGGGGTTTTTCTGCATAAAAGCAGGGCTTTGGGGACTAGAACTTCAGAAGTCGCCACAGGTCCTAAAGAATCCGAAGAGGGGAGAAGCTGAGCCATCTACAACGACGACACCACCACCGGTGGAGCCCTGCTGTAATGAACTCACCACTTCCCCGACGACAGAGGAGATCTTCTTCCAGGAGAGTCTTCTTCCCTTTGAACTGTTGGGACCAACCAGTTCGCCTTTTTCGCCTTCCAGGACGTCTCGTGGTCGAATCGCCTATGCCAAGCACCCCGGCAGCCGGATAGCCACGCTTCACCACTGACCGCAAATAAAAGGGTCGTACCTTTTAATCGGGAACTCCGCGGCTGGTTTCATCCCTGGCAGTGGAACGACTTCCAGCTTTCTTCCTCGTCGAGATCATCTCTTCCTCTGGACGAAGCCATGACTTGCACCCGCTGCCAGGAACAACTGCCACCGCTGGAGCTTTCTCACCATTTAAGGTACTGTGTCCCGCCTGGCCTCCCTTGCAACGGACTGTCCCAGGTGTCCCGTAACTCCTGGACTTTCCAACTGGGTTGGCCTCCGACCTGCTAACTTTGCCTCTCTGAACTGGTCCGACCTCCTTTTGACATTTTCTACAAAGACTTTAAAGTGCATTTCCACTGTTTGATCTTGGACACATTCCGCCTTGCTCTCTCTAAGAGTGGGCCCGGCCTATGAACTTTTTGCTCTACAGTAGACCCTGCCTTTTCTGACTTGCTCTGGTTTCCTAAAAAGTGTTGGTACTGAGTTATTTCCATGCTCTGCCTTTCTCTCACTTTAACAAATTATTGGAGTGCAATCTAGGATACGTGCTCACCTCTGTTTTGATAATAAGTGGTGCTTTTACCTAGACTTGTCGAATAATTAATCAGGGAGGTGTATATACTCTCAGTGACTGTGTTGGAACTTGCTTGACATATTGGTGCCAGTGTATTTAGATAAAGTGTGTGTTAAATAAATAATAATATACTTTTAATACCAAAGCTCTGGTCAGTGTTTGCTTGTTCTACTGTATTATTCGCCCTATTGTGTATGCTCTGTATACTGCCTAACTCTTCTTGAGAGAAGTCTGACTGCTCAGCCACAGCTACCAGGTAAATCTGGGTGGTGCAGACTGCTACCAATTGGGTTTACTGCTTACTCCTGTAGTCTTAATCTTTTTGCAGTGGTCCCTAAGGGAACTGCACAGGATTCTGCCTAACAGTAATTAAGACAGAAGTTACTTTACATTATGGTTACGTGTCACTACTACAAACCGTTGACCTTTAGGTAAAAAACTTTGTTAAAGGGACGGTATAGTTAAGTTGCACTACTAAAAACCTATGAAATTCACTAAAAAAATCTTTGTTAACGGGACGTTATGGTTCGAAGTAAAACCGAAAAACCCCTGAAATTCGCCAGTTATGGTAAGCTAAGCAACCATAACTCGCGCCACCACCGTGCACTGCTAAGACTAACACCCAGGACATCAAAGATGACATCACAAATGTCATTGATGACATCACTGATGACATCACATGTGCATTTAGTTTTCATGGACAGCCTCCACAAGGAATTGTCATTATAATATTGGCAGAAAAGTGTATGCCAAATAGTTCATTAAGTAATGCATTGCTAGAAATACCATTGCATTACTGAGTTATTTCAGTACATAAACTCATGAAGAAACGTAAGCATTGTCTGCTGCATGCGCCATAGAGGTGCAATATTCGAAATCTTCACATGTTGAATAGTAAAATGATAAATGCTTCCATTACAGATTTTTGCATACTGTGCAACATAAGTTCCTACGAATGCTTCCCTTACTGCACAATTGTACTATTACACACAAAACATAAAGAGACCACAATGCATACAAATAGAAGCATATCCAGGGAATGTAAAGTAAGCAAAGAAAACTGCACTATTACCAGAAAGTGTTCATAACCATTATTTAACTTCATGCACAGAAAAGATTCTTGTGTTTCAAAATTCCTTTTTCTCCTATGTATATGTGTCATATGATGTAACTGTACCCTAAGGATGTATTGTTAGAGCATATGAGAAGGATAAGGTCTACAAATATATTACTTTTTATTTTTTTAATTCCTGACTGACAGTGAAGAAAGCCACCTGGCTTAGATATGTCAGTAAAGGAAAAAAGAGGGAGCTACACATGTGATGTCATCAGTGATGTCATCAATGACATTTGTGATGTCATCTTTGATGTCCTGGGTGTTAGTCTTAGCAGTGCACGGTGGTGGCGCGAGTTATGGTTGCTTAGCTTACCATAACTGGCGAATTTCAGGGGTTTTTTGGTTTTACTTCGAACCATAACGTCCCGTTTATAACTTTTTTTAGTGAATTTCACAGGTTTTTAATAGCGCAACTTAACCATAATGTCCCTTCAACAAACTTTTTTTTACTGAATATATATATATATATCATATATTAATTTATATCACCTAAGTGGTCCTTCACTAGAAGCCTGACGTAGATACATTTTAAATATATATGTGGAAGGCTCTAAACGTCATGCAGTTTGAAAGATGCAGCCGATTACAAGTGATACTGAATTAATTTCTTGCGTATTGATTTGACAACAGACAACTCTTATGTCATGTAACGGTGCAGGAGAACGAGTCTGACAGTCATGGCATGCTTGCTGGCAAATACGTATTTTGTATAAAAAGAAAATAAAAGAGAAACCTATCTTGCCCTATTTCTATGAGGGGTTGCCCTACCTCAACAAACACTAAGGACTCTGTCAGGATGTCTTTTAAAGTAAAATATCCATTGTCGTGTGTCCAAACCTATTTCCGTCCCTTACGCTAAACTATCTAATGAAAAACTAGACATCTTGTTGATCCAGAGGGAGGCTTCTCTTCAAAGAGACTTATGTTCAAATCTTGGTGCCCTCCGCTTCCCACCAGCCAGCCAGACCATATCCACGCCTTGGGGAAATGTTGCTGCTGTCCTAGGAGTGGAGTGGGGCTTCTGCACTGCTTCCGCATTCAGCGTCCTGCTCTCGGCATCCTCCTCAGCTGCGCGTCTTTATTTAGTTTCTCCAGTCGCTTTCCTCTGTCCCTGTCACCGGACACTTATCCAGCTCCATTGAGCTGATGGAGACACCTGATCCTTCTCAGCAGTGTCTCGTTCCCTTCCTTGGGGTCTCTTGCCACGGAACTGGCATCTGGTCCCTCGCTCCTCCAGGGCTGGCTTGACCAGGTACACAGTCCTTCCTTGCTTTTTGTCGGTGGAGGGATCTTTGACTGACTATCACAGATTTTTGTTCCGTGGTCTACCTCCTTGTTTGATGATCTTGTCAGTGGTTTTAGGCACTCCAACTGGGTCAGCCTCCCTCTTCCTCGTCCCAGTATGATCTATATGAATGGAATCCTCTAGTCTACAGAAATACGTAGAGGTGTGGGGAACCACAGGGAATTGAGTCGGGTGAAATAAAGGAGGGGTCAAAATTGAAGGTGGTGATTCTGCATTCTCCCAAGGCTATTGTCACTGGTCCCATGGAAGGCTTCCCTCCCCATGAGATCCCCCCCGCTGAATACCACCCCCAGGGGCACTGTCGGGTAGTGGCCTCACCACCCTGGCCTCATGGGAAGGTGCTTACCCCAAAGAAGCAGTGACAATACCCTGGGGTTCGTCACAGTTAATGAAGCATCACTAGCTGTATTTCTTTGTTGATAACAATAAATGGAATGGTTGTTTTTTGAGGTTTTTTGTTTCACAATTCATTTCGTGCACTAGAGCATTTATTTGTAAATATCCCAGGTTGTGACAGTGACATAATGACTTCAGGTGCAAGTGGTGTACCTATTTGAAGGAGGCACAAATGGCAAAAGTGCCGAAGTCGTTTTGGTCCTCGAACTAACTACATGACTTTTCTAATATCTGGTCCCCCACAACGTTGTGATGTACAATGTGTAATATATTCAAACCCTTAATATGCGGCTGTATAATGTGAATTTTGCAAGCCTTGTACCTAGAGACCTGTGACAAAAGCTGAAGCTGCCATCTCATATTTATCTTCTGATTTAATCAAACGCACTGTGAATGCTGTTTGCCATATGAGCACAGCACATTTGCTATATTGCCATATGAGCTTCTATGTATTGCTTTACTGGAAAGAGCAGGGATTAACATTTGTTTTAAAAAATGGGAGCATATTGGTGGCAGTAGACACATGTAATGTTATAAAGTATACTCTTATTTTTAAAGGGAATTGTGTGGTTTACACTAAAAATACAGTCATGTGACATCTGTGTTGTCCTTTGCAGTGGACATTTTGCTTTGTGACTTTGGGCTATCTGAGAAGTGGCAAACTTGATTAGGCACTGTAGCCAAAGCACGTCATTTATAGGGTAACAAAATGACCATTTGATCTTTAATACTCCGAAAGAGGGAGGATGATCAGGTGAGACTCAGTGGGGCAATTCCCTAGCTAATTCCTGTATTAAAATCCAACTGACAAAATATCAACTTCAAAGTACGCCTAGTCAAAGATTGTAGATGTCTTCGCGCCAGATGAGTATATGCATTCAGAAGAGTTTACAAATGTTCTGGCAAAGGGTACAACTCTCAGACTAACTTAGAAGTCTAAGCTTCAGTCATCATGATTTTTGTGCTTTATGAGAAGGTTTAGTCCTTCAATAGTTTCCATTACAGGCTCTTATGACTAATGTAGGCATCTTGCATTGAGATAGGAGCCAGCACATCGAGCCACTTAACAACAATACCTGCGGAAAATGGCATGAAGGCTTCATTCTTCACAAAGTTTCCTGCTGAATCCAGAAAATGTTGAGGGTTAAACTCCTCAGGCTTTTCAAAGTGATTGGTGTCGTTCAGTACAGATGCTAGCAATGGAATGATGAACGTCCCCTGGAATGAAATAGGTACAAGTGATTAAAGGAATCAAAATAACTAGAATGAAAACACAATGGGTGGCTTGATAAGGGGGTCATGCACAATGTTATACTTGCACTGCTTGGTCACAAGTTTATTATGGTATGTTATGCTCGGTTCTAAGTCTCTTTCTGCAGCTCGAAGGGCCAAAACAAAGGGAGTTGCAGAGCTTGCTTTCTGGTATGCACCAAGTGGGGTGCTCTGATCAGAGGTGTCTGGAAATATGGGCCACACAGCAGGAAACTGACATTGTTCACAGGACACCCATTGCATACTATCGTGCTGGTGGAACACAAGTGGATGGACCCAAATGACAAATGTATTTGTGTTCGTATTTAGAGATATTTATAAAGCGCTTTCGCAAAAGTGCTGTTCAGAAAATTTCAAAAAGACGGTACAATACATTGTCAAAGGGCAGGGAAGTTAAGTACAAGAAAGTGATAGAAGAAAAAGAGCTTTGAGACGAGAACTGAAAATGTGGAGAGAAGGAGAAGAACTGATGTCAGGTGGGAGAGAATTCCAGAGTTTAGGGAGGGGAAGAGTAAAAGTACAGAAACGTAAGGGTAATGGAGGAAATGAAGATGTCGGGAGACTGGCAGTGGGTGTATAGAGAGATAATAGAGTTGTAGAGATAGGGAGGAGCGAGGCCACGGTAGCACTTCAAGAAAATAGAGATAACATGAAAATGGAGACGCAAGTCAAAGGGAAGAAGAGAGATGTAAAGAAATGAAGGCGATACAGAGGTCTGAAGGGCTAACAGAAACAGAAGCTAACTGCCAGACAGCACGGAGGGGTGCAAACAGCAAGATGTGAAGAAGGCCAACTAAAAGGGCAGAACTGTAATGAAGACGATACAGGATAGACAAGAAGATAAGAAGCATAGTCAACTGAAATGATAGAAAAGGACAGATCTTACAGATATTGAAAAGATGGAATTGGCAGGTTGAATAGGTGGAATAAATATGGTGGGAGAATGTTAAAACTGAGTCGAAGGTGATCCCAATATTACAAGCTTTTGGAGAGGATGAAATAAGAGCAGGAAGGGAGGTGACGGGGAAAGAAAAGGACATCGTTTTTGGAAGGGTTAAGGTGGAGAAAGCAAGTAGGATCCAGAATTGCACCACAAGAAGACACGAGGAAACAGACGAGTGGAGGGATTCAGAGAAGGTGGAGGACAAAGAAAAGAATATCTGCGAATTGTGCGCATTGAAGTGGCATGAAATATTAAAGGATTTGATGAGTGAAGCAATAATTGATTTATAGGCTATGTTCCAAAACATCACCCAGAGTGTTTCACACATATGGGCAAATCCTTACTTCCATTATTATATCAACCTTTGCCTATATTCATGAAATTTAAATAAATTACATCGAATTCCAAAGGAGAGAAAACATAAAAAGTATCTAAACAAATGTTGCTAAATCTGCAGTCTTAAGCTTCCACCCGAACGGTAAGGTACAGAAGGCAAAACAGTGTTTTCTGGTGAATGGTAACCATCTCCTTCTACCAGTTGCTTTGTTTATCTCTGGATCACATTTACCTCAAACGTTAACGGTGAAGCTCATCTTTCTAATCAGGCATCCAAGATGGTGCTGGCAATAGGAGGGATAAAAAGATTGTCTAACCTCTGTAAGGCCCAGCCAATTCAAATTCTATTAAAGATCTATCATGCCAAGCCTAGGGCCATAGCCTCATATGGAGCCAGTGAACCAGTGTCTGAGGTTTTCAGAAAACCACACCGATATCAATAGTGGAAAATTCGTTTTTCAGATAAATTTGGGGCTGGCTGCATTCAGCACCAAACTTTGCGGTTTATAGCGAATGAAAGGTATCTCCAATTGAAGCTGCACTGAGCTTGGAACCCTTAAAGCTATGGATCAGGGTCTGGACAAATAGCAAAGCTGAGGAAATCATCTCATTTCTTATGGGCAATGAAAAGGTACTTTAAAGATTCCTTGGATGGCCTTTGTTAAGATACCTTAGAGGTGGAAAACTGTAATATACCATTGCTGCATGCGACTATCGCAAAAGCTATGGCAGATGCCTGCACTTCCACAATCCGATTAACACATAAGCTGGCCAGAGACCACTCAGAGCTAGTAAATCAAGCTCTCAGGAGCTACAATTTACTCTCTGAATGCCAGCTACCAAGCTATTTATTATGGTTAAGGGCAAGAAAAGACTGCGTTATTATTACACGAGTAGATTTAATTCTATACTGGGGAATGTAATCACTGCGAAGAGAGTGGGGAACTCTACATCCAATCCGATCTGTATGGCTGACAGAGGATCCGTTTAATTTTATCCACTTTTGCCCAGCATATACTATCCCCCCGCCAGCGCTTCTTGATCCATCTGCTTAGACCAATGGAATTTTTTCAATGCAGATAAGCCTTGCTTTTCTTATTAAGAGTGGGCACACCACTCATAGCGTGGTCCCTTTCCAGGTATCTTAAGGCTTCGTTGAATATTATATCCACATTCTTTTAAACTGGAATAAGTACTGAGGCTATGTCGGAAATTGGAATAATAGCTGCTTTTTAATGTTACCTGAAACTGCTTGTAATCTTGTAAATGAATTTCTTTTTATTTTGCTTATGGTAACCCTTGGAGCTAGCTGTACGCAATAGTGAGGGTGCAGATCTCATTAGTGGTTTAATCATTGTTTAGCAATGTAGGAAATGCAGGATTTATATTGGGAGCTATGCATGGGAGCTGATGCAAGTATTTACAGTGGTAAAAAGGCACAGATGTTTATGGTGTTTCCCTAGATGGGGTCCTTGCATTAAATGAACAAGGCCCTTCATGAGCTAGTCCTAAATTGCCTGAATAACACTGGATCAAGAAAGACATGAACTCAAGTGTATCATGACAGGATGCAGCTATAGCACTATCTCTCGGCATACAATTGTTTCTGTTTTACAGAGATCAGTTTCCTTTTTACCACTTGTTACAAATACCTTCTGCTTCTTTTTACTTTATAGCTCCCATCCCTACAGACTCGCCCTTTGACGAATTTCCTACATTGCCTACAAGAAATGATGCATGTCGACTTGTTGGCGATCCACAATAAATTGGTCAATAGAAGTAGAAAAATGT
Source organism: Ambystoma mexicanum (assembly GCF_040938575.1). Taxonomy (NCBI): domain Eukaryota; kingdom Metazoa; phylum Chordata; class Amphibia; order Caudata; family Ambystomatidae; genus Ambystoma; species Ambystoma mexicanum. Next base: position 255,549,221 of record NC_090927.1, on the reverse strand, counting down.
CTGTAGGTAGAGACTAGTACTTTCTCTGAGCAGTGAGGAAAATGTGAAATTGCCAGAATTGTTACAAATACTTAGATAAATACTGTCAGTAGGCTGCAAAGTCTCTGTGTGGTTTGGATCGTACTATTGGTGTGCCGCCAACGACCTCTGCCTTAATGCCAGTAAGACTGAGATTCTACTCATCGGCACACCCACTCCCTCCTTCCCTGCAGCTCTCTGGCCAGCCTCTCTTGGCCCTCTTCCTGCGCCCACCTGCAAGGCTAAAAACCTCGGGGTCATCTTCGACTCCACACTCTCCTTCTCTCCTCAAATCTCTGACGTCTCTATGAAGTCTCACTACCAGCTGCACCTCCTCAGAGGTATTCTTCCTTTCCTCTCTTTCCCCCAGAAGCTCACTGTCTCCAGAGCCCTGGTTCTCTCTAGGCTGGACTATTGTAACAGCCTCTATCTAAATCTGCCTGCCTCTACTCTCCGCCCTCTGCAGCTTATCCAGAACAGGACTGCGAGACTTGTCCTTGGCCTCAAGCCCAGGGATCGTATCTCTCCAGGACTGAAATCTCTGCACTGGCTCCCAGTGGCTGCAAGGATTAAGTTCAAAACCCTCCTGCATTGTCCACAAGGCCTTCTGGGGCCTGGGGCCGCAATACCTTCAACTCTCTCTTCCTAAATATCTTCCTTCTCGAGCTCTTCGCTCATCCGCCTCCAACTCCCTCAGGGTCAGTCGTTTCTGCAAGCAACGAGTTGGTGGTAGAGCTCTCTTCTGCAGGGGCGTCCCTCTGGAACAGCCTTCCTGTCTCCCTGAAACTTGAGGAGAACCATCTCCGGTTCCGGAAGCACCTCAAAACCTTGCTCTTTGCATTTGCTTTCTTTCCCCATCTCCCCTGCGGAATTCCTGACAGAAACTGCACTGGTTACCTGGCCACCCTTTTCTGATCTCGGGCCCAGGCCCCGCCCGTTGCCCACCTGCACTGCCTCCCTGGCAACCCCTGCACCTGGTAACTGTTTCTGTATCCCTACAGTCCCCCTACCAGCACTTACATCTGCACTTACCTTGCACTTGCCACCAGCTGACCGTTTTATTTATCTTATTTATTCTACTTTCCTGTGAACTGCACTTTCCCCTCTCCCTTCCCCCCTCGCACTTTTTCCCCTTTCCCCCTTCCCATGCACTTGCGCAATCTGAATGACACCTGGCCTAGTAGGATCGCTGTCTGGCTTCCCTTTATTCCCCTTCCCTTGCCTCGTCGCGCCTTGAAACACTTGTGTATAGGCGCGTTAAAAATGCCATATCATATCATTGCGATCACTTCATGTTTGTTTTATGATGATATGTACTATAGGTACACACTTCCTTTGGTTATGTTAAATGTATTTTTACGAGAGCATATCTAAGGAACTTGCTATTTTAAATGTGTATCATTAAAAGTGCCTTTATATGTTTTTGTCTGAACTGAGTGTGATCTTTTATAACAGAATGATGATACAGTATTGCAATATGTTATTCTAATTTCACACTAGATGATTCAAAGGAATACATGGACAAATCTTTTTCTCCGTAAATGGACCCAGAAAACCTTGGCAAGAAGTAAAAGCCATAACCTTGAGTCAACAAATCTCACCCTCGAGAGGCACAACAGGAAAAATCCTGTGGATTGTTTAAAAAAACCAAGATGGGGTCAGGAAGCGAAACAAAAAAGCTGATGGCAATGCAAGGTCAATGGAAGAATATTTAGTTGGCTAGTATCTTTGAATGAGACTCAGCTCAATATGAGTGTGAAGTAATGCAAAAAGGATGGCCATGTGTAACTGGTGAAATGTAATTGTTTTGAAAAGACTATTCATGGCCATTAACTATCCCACAAATTTCTAATTCTGGCCCAATTTCACGCTAACCAATCACCCTGTTCTAAAGAAGTTATATGTTATTTTTGACCACAGGGTGTCAATAACATTATCAGCGATATGGGTAAGCAGATTCACTGATTGCAGGCAGGTCCAAAGATTATGTTGTGATCAAGTGTTAGTAATGTTGTGCATCTGAGTGGCAGGAGGTTGGATTTCTATTAATGAATCCTTTTTGCAATACATGCAATTATGGGTCCACCCGTCGCTATTCAACACTGATTTATAAAGGTGAGAAGCAACAGTCTAAAAGGTTGTGTTTCATCACACTGGTTAATGTATATCAATACAAAAAACAATTACCCACAATACAATGTAATCACAATATCAGCAAAAGTATGTGGGTATGTATTTGGGAATTTGTAGAGCACATTGTACGCCCAAAGGCATCTTTGCTCTAGACAACAAACAGAAAGAACTATCAAGTCTTGTCTTAAAACAGGTGGGTTTTCAGAGACTGCCTAAATGACAAACGAAGCAAGGTCCAAAGTTTGGCGGCAGCAAGAGAAATTGCACGGCCACTAATACGCACAAGCTTGACACGAAGGACCAAGATAAGACAGGCATGGGCCGAGCGCAAGGCCGGGGAGGGGATATAGGGGTAGAATTTCAGCTGTAAATATTCTGCACCCAGGCTGTAAAAAGTGCAATGTGCCAAACAAAAGGACTTAAAATGTATGACCTTGGCCACAGGGAGCCAGTGGGGATGGCAAAGTACTAGCTTTGTGTGATAATAACGAGGAGCCGAAGTGGCAGAGGAACAGGAAAGGAGCCAAGTGAAGATGGACAGCAAAAAGGAATCTTAGGAGCAGCAGCAGAAGGGCGGCCCACCACTAACACCTCAGTCTTATCAACATTCAGCTTGAGACAATTATTGGCCCTCCCTTCCCCGACGGCCACCAAACAGGCCCCAAATCTGGGTGCAGTTTTATTGGATGAAAGATCCATGCGCACAATGATGTGGCTATCATCGGCCTAGGAATAACAAAGGAAGCCATGGGAGAGGATGAGCTGGACCAGAGGCTGCTGGTAGATGTTGAACAAGACCAAGGAAATGGCAGACACTTGAGAAACGAAGCAGGCAAGAGGAACAGAAAGGGAGCGGAAAGGAGGAAGAGAGTGAGTCTGGGTACAGTCAGATAAAAAGGATGCAAACCAGGATAAAATAGCACTGGAGAGGCCAGCCCTGTGAGGCACACCAGCAGGAACGCATGGTTGATTGCATCAATATGGAAACCAGCACTTCCTCAGTACCATAGCCTGGTCGTAAAACCAGACTGCCAGGGGTCAATGAAGAAGGAACCCTCTAGAAACTAAGTAAGTCAAGGAACCACTAATGATTCTAGAAGATTCACCAGAAAAGAAAGCAAAGAAATCGGACGACGTTTGGCTGGCACAGAAGGAACTAGGGAGGGTTTCTTGAGAAGTGGAATGACCAGAGTGGAAGGAATATGACATGAGCTAAATGACAGATTAACAGCCTGAGTAATCAAAGTAGCATTTAAAGGCATAGCATCCTTCAACACAGAAAGAGGAATGGCATCAGCCGGAGAAGCAGATTTAAGCTTAGTAGCGGCTGTAATCATTTCCTGTTGGGAAAAGAAAGAAAAAGAATACCAAAGGCTTGGCGGCTGGGCAATGGGCGCCACACAAGAAGATACGTCATTCTGGAGCCCCGAGGAACAAATTGCAATACAAATGTTCTCAATCTTTTTTTTACAAAGAATAGAGACAGTTGCATAAGGATTGAGGAACGGTTCTACGTTATTTCGCCGCGGTATTTTTAATCGCAGGTTTTTTCATCGCTGTTTTTTTTTTCGGGGGGTTAACCCCACAAACCCCCCCTTTTTTTCTCTATTCCCTTACACCCGCAACCATATATTTAATTTTTTAACCCCCCCCAAACAAAATACGAGTTTTTTTTCGAAATAAAACCGGCGATGAAAAAACTTGCGATGAAAATTACTGCAGTGAAATGCGTGTATACCAGAGGAATAACAGCAGTGACAGACGGCAGAGATAAAAGAGAGTGCATCACTCTGAACAATTCTCTGGGTTGCTTAAGGGATGCTTCGACCAGGGGCATAGAATAGGCACACTTCAACTCATAAATTTTTTCATGATAAATAGAGGAAACAAACTTGGTCTCAGGACCATAAGTGGACTGCGCTATTGTGACTTATTCCTCAAGAAAGATGCAAGGTTTGTCCCTGTGAGCGATTATGGAGATACTGACAATATAATATCCATTTGTCTTGTGGTTTCAAGGCAAATGGAAAGGATTTGATGCATGCATCCTCTTTGTCATGAATGCTGATGTGCAATGTCCAATGCCCTTCAGCCATTTTCCCACTGAGATGGGTGAGACATTAGTCCAGGACAGGGGTGTTGCTAGGTCTGGAAAAGACCCGGGGCTACGCTGATGTCAGAACTGTCAGGACAGGGGGCTAGCTGCCTTTTGGCTGTAGCTCCTGAGATTCTATCCGAGGCTACAACCAAAAGATCAGGGGCTATAGCCCCCTTAGCCCCCCCTAGCAACGCCTGTGGTCCAGGACATAGCAACACATCTACAGGCTAAAACAAATATCTGCCCGCCAAACTTCTACCAAGTGTGAGAATATCTGCTGTATACCCCAATCATCTCAATATTGGATCTTGAGTAAAGCCACCTACAAGTAATTTAGCAGCAACCTAAATGCAAACCTCTACAAAGCAATCGTATTAACGGACACTGCCATGCTAAATGAAAAAAACAGCATAGTCTTGCTTTCATCTTCACACGAATGAGACACCATGCTATAATACCTGGACTGGCAAATAGTATAACTGGTGAAATCATGTAAAGTGATTCATTCAAAGCAACTACTAAAGTAAGCTTGTTTTGCTTGCTTGCAGATAAACTTCCATCCCTCATCACTAACATGTGTTCAGAGGTGGTCTCCCACTGCTTCCTGGATGTGACCGAGGCCGTTGATCCCATGAAATGTGCTTTAGAATAAAGTAGGCCAGCTCCGTCTCCACATGTGCATTAATCATTTGATGTAATAAACAAAATACTTGGGGTTGAGCTGGAAAAGAATTACATTGTTTTTTAAAAGTATTGCAGATCCGGAAGTAAAAATAAATATCTGCAGATGAGATCTACCACCTAGCTCCCTGAATTCATGAAGCGTTAGCAAATGGCCCCATCGAAAATAGTCTCCAAACATATGAATGTGTAACTTGTTTGACAGCTTAGTGTATGCACGTTCTAATGTGATTTTAATCCCAGCAACTTAGGTCACTGGAAGAAAAGGTGAGTGGAGGACATTGAGACTAACTCTACCGGATAGCCTGGGCCAGGCCTTGCAGGCGTTAGCCACCACATTCATCTCCCCCCTATTGCAGGACGTGCCCATAAGTACAACAGATTGAATAGAAGCTGGGACAACCGGATCAGGGAAAAATCAGTCCGAAAGACAGCACAACTCTATATCGGTCGAAAGACAGCACAACTCTATATCGGGCAAACCCAACTATCCCAGCTCCAGCAGTGCAACCAGCGTTCTCCACCAAATCCTGGCAACCTTCCCGGGGAACCTGTAATTACTTAAGCAATGATTAAAGACAGTATAATGGAATATTCGGAAACATATATAAAAATGAAGGGGACACCATTTTTTTAATGACTGGGATTCTGCCAACTGTTGAAAGTGGAAGATGTTTCCACTTAATGATTTGCACCTCCTAATTAGCAAGAGTGCTTTCAACATTAGCCCGAAATAATACCCTATACCCTTGCTAATGTCGATGCAGAAATATCCAACTCTATCTTCAAGTCATAGAAATACAAGCCTGTGATCTCGCCTTGAGACAGCCCCGTTGAGGGGAAACATTGTAGACTTAGATGCCTTCACTTAAAGCCCAGAGAATTCCCGAACGGAACAGACATCTTCCATATCCAGAGTGAAATTATCTGCTGTTTTTTTTTTGTTTTGTTACTTTATTAGTATTTTGCAGTAACAAACAGAACTAGTTAACATGCATGAGAAAAACCTCTATCCCACAGGTGTCGCAGCAGGTCGACACTCTTCACATTATACATTGGTTATGCGCACGGTACATCAGATGGTTGGTTACAATCGACTTTAACAAAACAGAATTTTGCATCCGGACAACGGGCCACTATTCCCTTTCCCAGTGTATCTCAGGTATTATGCATCTTCCTGAGATGTGCGGGCCTGTGCAATGAGGTAGTTAACGTATGGTCCCCAGATATCTCTGGATCTTGTCCGAGGGTGTGCTAGTCTACTGTATTCCACCTCCATTTTGTTGCAATATAATACATCTTCCTGCCCAATCCGCACACTCAGGGTTTAGGTTCCACCACACAGACTATGCCACCCGCCTCTTGGCCAGGAGTAGGAGTAATCCGGATAACTTCCTCATTCTTGCCAGTACTGGTCTGTGACTTAGCAGTGCAGTGATCGGATCAAAGACCATTCTTTTGCCCACAATGTAATTCAGTGCCTCAAATACTTCGTCCTAGAAGAGTAAAATCCCCAGGCAGCTCCATGCCAAGTGTAGAAAGTCTGCCGGTGTGGTGTCGCACCTCACACAGCTCTCCGGAGTGTCCGGGAACCACTTGTGTAGCTAGACTGGTGTGCAATAGAAATGATGCACGTATTTAAAGTGAATTAACTTACATTTAGCGTTGCGAGCTACTCCCCTCAATTCCCTACAGCAGTAGTCCCAAGTTTCATCTGACATCTTGTATTACAATAATCTTTCCCATTTTCCCCCCCCGAGAGGATACTCCCCTCTTTCTCACAGAATTCAGACCTATACAATACAGGACAGAAACCACCTTGACATTGTGAGCTCCTTTAAGCATTTTGTCTAGGAAGGGGGCTGCTTATGGGTTCCTCAGGTAAGGCTGGGATGACTCGCTTCTGTGACTCTCTTAGCCTAAAGTAAGAGAATATATCTAGGGGTGTAAGGACCCCTCTAGCCTTCAGCGCCTCCAGCCTCAAGAACTGGCCATCAGGAAAGAGGTCTCGAAAGCATGTAATATGCACGCGTTTCATGCAGCTCCCATAACATCTCTCACTTGTTAAGAACTGGTAATTCTGGTGAGTATATTTACCCTTTGACTTTCTGTTCCATGTCGGTCCATGCCCTACAGCTCATCTCCACCATGTTCGTCACCTTCCGAGGCATGGTCGGGTGCTGTCATTATAGTCGACCTCAAAAGACAGGGGGCCGCTAAGGCCCTTTCTACTTCCACATGTCTCCTAGGTATCCTGTCCCCAAACAGTAAAGGAGCAACACTGCCTGTGCCGCCTCCTATATTTCGAGGTCTGAAAGCACCAATCCACCCTCCTCAAGGGGCGCTACTATTTCTCACACGTCACCCTGGCTTGTTTACCCGCCCAGATGAACCACAATATCATCGATCTTAGATCTCTGAAGTATTCCTTGGGTGGCTCAATGGGCACATTAAGGAACACATATAGAAAATGCGGTAGCAGCGTCATTTTGACCAGAGATATTCTCCTGTAAAGGTTGAGCGGAAGGTTCATCCATCTGTCCATCGCTGCTTTAGCTTGGTCTAGTACACGCTTATAGTTATGGGTGTATAGCTCCCCTGGGGTCCGTGCTATAGTGTTCCACAAGTACTATGTGGACATTCCATGACATTGAACGCGCCACCTGTCGGCAAAGTGTTTGGTACCTTCCGTTAGAGGGAATAGAACCGGTTTCGTAGCATTAACTCTTAACCCAGAGAAATCCTCAAAAAGGCCACATCCGCCATTATTTGATCTAAATTATACTGCAAATCTCTGATGTAGAGTACCATGACATCTGCATAGAGGTAGACCATCACCCTGTGTCAATATATCTGCACCCCCCTGTGAATATGACATTGTCTGATTACCTCAGCCAGAGGTTCCATTGCCAGTGCAAACAGTAATGGCGAGAGGGGACGCCCCCGTCTCGTGCCCCTCTCCAATGGTATAACTGCGGTGTGTTGGCCATTCACTCTGATCCTGGCATTAGGTGATGTGTACAAAAGCGACACCGGAGAGATAAAGCGCTCCCCTATCCCCATCCTGCGCAAGATTGCAAACATGAAGGGCCACTCTACATCTAGTAATGCTGCCACTATGGAATTGTCCTGCTGTGCTGTGGACATTAGCCCGAAAATTCTGTGCAGCCCGTATGAGGTAGAGCGGCCTGGTATAAATCTCAACTGGTCCGCCTTTACGCTCTAAGCATCAGTGGCGCCAGCCTAGAGGCTAATAACTTGGCCAAAATCTTATTATCCAAGTTGATGAGGGATATGGCCCGGTATGAGGAGCAATCATTTGCTTCCTTGTCTGGCTTCAACAACACAACCACCACCGCCACCCTGAGGGAGTCCGGTAGCTTGCTGTCCTTCAAACTGTTATGGTATACTTTCAGTAAGTGGGGAGCTAGCTTCCCAGCCAAGCGTTTGTAGAATGAAGCTGTATACCCGTCTGGGCCAGGGGCTTTGCCCGACAATAGGGACTTTATCGCCACAATGACCTCCTCCAGTTTTATGGGGTGGCCTAGCCACTCCCTCACCTCTTCTGAGCAACAGTATAGTGCAACTTGATCCAAGTATTGATCGATCTCCTGTTCTGAAACATGTAACTGAGAAGAATACAATTGTCTATAGAACGTGCAGAAGTCCCAAACAATCTCAGAGTCCCTAAATTCAACTTCTCCCAGCTCGTTTATAATTGATAAAACCCGAGCCTTATTCACGTCCATCCTTACAGCTTTCGCTAGTAGCTTACTAGGGTGTTGCCCCTCCCTGTGCTGCCTCCCTGCATTTTCCCCCGACAGGAACTTCACTTCCCTCTGCGCCAAGTCCCTGTACACTTGTAGTTGTACCTTAACCTTAGCTTGCTCCGCCATTGATGGTGTGGGCGCTGCCTTCTGCTATTGCTGTTATCGAAGGATCTGCCTCAATATCCCTGCTTCCTTTGATTTACACGCCCCTCTAACCACACATTTAAAACTCCCACAATGTTGCAGGTGATTCCACTGACCCCACATTTATTAAAAAAGGCACCAATTGCTTTAGGGAGTTCTTCGCAGAAAACTGTCAGTCAAACCTTCGCTCTTAAACCTCCAAAGCACTCTCCAATCCCGCTGTCTGGGTATTTCCATAACCAGCAACATCGGGGCATGATCTGAGTGTACGCGTTAATCTGCCTTCACACACTGTCTGGACCTCCAAATATCATGCACCTCCATGCCCAACACATATCACCTTTGGTGTCTGCCGATTGGTGCCTCTGTTCTATCCCGGTCCACCTCCATGATCGCATTAAAATCCCCAGCCCACAGGACCTCCCCCGGTGCTGTCCCTTCTAGTTGACAGCCAATCCACGCCAGTGTCTCTGTTGAGTCTTGATTAAGCCCATAATAATTAACCAAAATGCATTTCCGACCTTGAATGAGTCCATGCACCGAGAGGCTTCTCCCTTCCTGATCCTTAGTCTGTGAGATCAGGCTGAACCCAATAGTGTTTCACAATAGTATGCACACTCCCCAGGAGTACAAGGAGTAGGATGAGAAATAACACTGGCATCCCCAGCTCTGCCTACAATTTGATTCTCCCCCCAGGGTTAGATGTGTCTCCCTGAGGAACGCCACATCCACCCGGTGTCGCTGCATATATATTAACACCTTGCAGAACTTGGAAGGACAGTGCAGGCCCCTGACGTTACACGTCATGCATTTAAGGGACTTGGCCATGGCATTTTTGTTGTAACCTTGTGGCTTCCGTGTTCTCCCAGAACATAGTTCGTACTGTGACTGTGGACCATAGTCTTTGGAGGAGAGATTCCTCTCGACTCCACTGTGCACCTTGAACTTCAAACACCCTAACATTCCTCCCTGCACCCCCACCAGCAACCCCAACCTGCTGGTTACCCCCATCCTTAACCCTATGACAAACATGTTCTCGCACTCGGATGTCTGCCAGGACCCGGTCCTCCAAGCAGCCCTCTCCTATAGTCATTGTCCCAGCTGCTAGTGCATAGTGACCAATGCCATCGATGATGCCGCATACCCCATCTGAGATCTCCTCTTCAATCATTATTCCCTTTGCGGCAGAGCAACCTGGGCAGAGACCCGAGGAATGAATTTGCCTACTCAGGAGTTTGAAAGAATTGCACCCGGCCGTCGTGTTCGACTCAATCTGGCAGGGAAGTGCATAGCATATTTCATGTCCCTCTCTTTAAGTCGTCTCTTAAAATCGACAAATGTTCTCCATGATGTTTGAACTTTGTCTTAAAAGTCTGGGAACAGCCAGGTTGTTGTGCCATGGTACACCAGGGGGCCCTTCTCTCTGGCTTTTCATAGGGAAAGGACTCTGTTACAGTAGTACAACAGTTGGGCTATAAGTGGCCAGGCCAGTGCTCCTTGTATTGGTCTCCTTCCACTAGGTATGCAGTGAGCCCTCTCCAAAATTAACATCGCTGAGAAGTCCTTGCCACCTAGGTCCTCTTTCAGTAGATTTTCCACCAGCGACTCCATATTGCACGGATCTGCCGCCTCCGGTACCCCCACAATCCTCAGGTCATTCCTCTGGGATCTAGACTCCAAAATCATCCGGTTTGTCAATTCTTTGATCGCCTGCTTGATAGTGGCCAGGTGCCTCCCAGCGGCACTGGTTTTGTCCTCGATTGTGGATACTTAACCCTCCACTTCATCTAAGCGTTCTCCATGCTTATCCAATCTGACTTGCATATGATCCACCTTACAGATCAGGGTGTCAATTTTTCCGTCCAGTGATTGTATGCTCTCCTGTACCTGTTCAAGCATGGTTTTAATATCGCTGAACGCTCCATCCGGTTAAACCAAGGTCTGCAAAACGCTGTTTGGGGAACATTCTTCGGATGTTGACGGTCTTGCTGGGGTCGAGGTCTCAAAGGGCAGTTTTGACTGTTATGTCCCTGACTTTTGCGATTTTGCCATGATACTGTTCATCAGTTCGAAGCAGTCCCGCACTACTGAGCTCTCCAATACAGAGGTGCACCCCGGCAGTCCCCCTTACTATCCACTGGCGCCGGTGGCCTCACACAGCTCTACACAATGGTATCCCAGAGCTTCCTGTACGGAGCCGCACCCCACCAGCATATAGTTGAACTTTGGTTTGGTGTCCATCTGGTGCCGCCAGGAGGCCACTCCTCTGTATAATGAGAGAGCCCGTGTGGGTCCCCTCCAGGGGGCACCAAGCCTTTCGTTAGTGCACCTCTTCAGGGTGTTGACTCCTGGGCCCTGCTTCACCCAGTCCCCCACTCGGGGAGCACCGACCAGCTCCGAATCATAGTTACTCCTCCATTGTACTTGTACTGTAGCCCGACCATCTGTCCATGAACTCACTGTAAGCCCTCCACCATGTTGTGATCTATGGAGGTCCCCCCGCCAGTCACCAGAGCAGCAGGAAGTGCGTCTGTGGTCCGGAGTAGGTCCCCCTGGGGAAGAGCAGTCCGCCACCCCCTCAGCGCTCTCCTCAGTTGGGGAGACGCTGGGCTTGCTGCATCCGCCTTGGGATCCTTGCAGGTCATGAGTCGTTACGGGAGTGTCTCCCCAAACTATCCAGATTTTGATCTCCTTGGGGCCAAACTACAGCCCAGGTGCTCCTCTTCGCCTTCGGTTCTTCTGGGATCGAATCTGCTGTTCACTGCGCACTTTCCGTCCCTCACAGGCAGCTCATGAACTTGTCTGCAGCTTCTCGTCTCAGCCGCGGACCTCACATCTGTGGCGGATTCCTCTCGGGGCTTATGCCGATGTTCTCGCCAACAACTAGGTGCCACTATCTCTGTACGTAGACCACCCAAATTTCACACAGTGGTCCCCCAGGTCAGTGTGCTCCCTGCGGACCACAAATAGTCACCAACGCAGTGCGGGACACTCAGGATTTAGACAGGATTTTACAGGTGTGCTTGGGCGCTCACAGGCTTGCGGCCATTTTAGCCAGGCTCTCCAGCCCCCCTCTGCTGGGTTCTTAATGCACATCATCATATCATCAGCATAGAGTGCGATAATTCATTTATGTGAATATAGTTGTGAGACTTGATGAATATGTTTTTCTTTGACCAGAGCTGCTAAGTGTTTGACTGCAAGGGCAAAGGGTAGGGGTGGGGGTGGGGGAAGCCCTGCCTGGTGCCTTAATCAATTCTTACTTTCTCACACAATCACCCATTAATGCATATCCTGGCCATGGGGACTGTATATAGTAGATGTATCATGGATATAAATTGCAGTGCCATATGACCTGGTATGAATCTGTCCTAATCAGGTAACATAAATGTGCCCTTAAGTGGAAGAAGCCTGTAAACCAGGATCTTTGCTAGTATCTTACTGTCATATTCGATAACAGACTCATATATACTTACAGAGGTTGTATCTCTCTTTCACAATGCACCTAGACCATAAAAAACTGCCCATCTGCTTTCTTTCCCCAAACTTGTAAAACTATTTTTTCAGTCACACAGAGTTCAATTGCCCAACCCAGGTTTTTAGCCAGTGCATTTCCTTACTTGTCAGAGAATTCTGCGGCAATAATGATCTGTATATTCATCCCAAAACCCATTTCACTAGAGATCCCCATGCATGTGTACCTTTACATGTATGTTCAGTACCAATGCATCCCCTCACACTGATTTTCACATTGCCAATCTCTTACCTTGCATGCACATGTAGAGCTCCCCGCTGCCTGAATGTTGAGCGCTATTGTATCATCAGTTTTGACACTTCTCTTGCTGTGCACATGCTATTCGAAAATGGATCAACTAAAACAACAACAACACTAAACATAACGCATATCGCATTCCCAGTAGCTACACTGGATTCATGCTTAATTGTCACATTATGTCAACATCGCTGTCAACCCCAGTCACCAATATGGCGCTCGCAATTTACACTTCTCTTTACCAGTGGGACCCTTATCAACCACTCCAACATTGCCAATTCACTGTTGACCAGACTTTGCGCAGATGCAACGCAAGAATGCAGGAATAGGATTTATAGAATTTGGTATATATTCCATCAGGACCATGAGCTTTGCCTGCTGCCAACTCATCAATAGATCTGCATATTTCTGCAACATGTTCCAGCCACTACAGCCCAATTTGATCTACAATAGTTTACTTAAGAGGATCATTTACCCCAGCAAATGGAACATACGGTGCAGCGACAGGAGGAGCTGACAGCCCTAGTCAGGCAGTTTGTTTCCGACGGTGCCCAGGCAAGGCAGGAGGGGCGGGACAACACTGCGTCCCTGAGACAGGCAATTGAGGCCAGTACCACGCGTATCTGCGATGTAGTGTCTGCTCTGAGGCAGGTTCTTTGCCGCATAGCGGATGCCATGGAGGCAGAGCATCCTGCACCGAGACAGGAGTAAGCGGGCACGGCATCATCATGTAGCTCAACTCAGACCACTGCACGCACCTTGCAGCGATCGGACATGCCGCAACCAGGTGTGGGAAGTGGACAGAAGTAGATGGGGCAGCCTGATAAAGGCAATTGACGCAGTAACCTGCAGCATTTGCTTGGACACCATGTGTGGGGTAGTTGTGGGGGGAGGGGGAGGAGGGAGATGGTGTGTGGGGGAGTTGTGGGGGGAGGGGGGAGAGGGTGTGTGGCTTAGTTGTGGGGGGAAAGGGGAGAGGGTGTGTGGGGGAGTGGGAGTGGGGAGAGGGTGTGTGGGGGAGATGTGGGGGGAGTGGGGGGAGGGTGTGTTTGAGGTGGAGGGTATGAGCACTTTGTACTATTTAACAGTTTAATACACCCGTTGTGTAGCAGAAAAAATACTTGAGTGGACATTCCTCATTGCATATGTGTCATTTATTGGTCTACAGTGCATAGAGTACATGTACTCACACACCCAGTGCCCTCTGTCCCACTTTCATGGCACCCTCTGCACCCATGTGTATCAGAAATATTGTGCAATCACAGAGTGGCACACAGCTCGTCCCTCCTGTGCATCGGCAGCGCGATGATGCGTGCCCACATCTTCTTCATCCCCTTCTTCATCACCTGGTGGTTGCAGTTCATTGTCAGGGGGCAGGGGCACGTTCCATTGGATACACATGTTGTGCAGCATGACACATGCCATGATGGTCTTGGCCACCTCTCATGGCTGTAGAGGAGTGCCCCACCCGACCGGCTAAGGAGGCGAAAACGTGCCTTCAGCAGGCCAAAGGTCTACTCGATGACCACACGGGTACGGGTATGGGAACGATTGTAGTCCTTCTCGTGCCTGTTCTGCGGGTTTCGGACAGGGTTGAGGAGCCACGCATCAAGGGATAGCCACTATCACCTGCATGGGAGCAAAATAAGGTATGTGAAAGGTCGATTCATGATGGACAGCTGTACTTATCACACATGCCTGCAGATATTTGTTGGTCAGATGCACATGGCCCTGGTTGTATGCACACATTTTTCCTTGCCTCAATGTGTGCTGTCCCATGGTCTTATGGTGTGGATTGCATCTTCAAGATGATACACAGTGTACACTGCCTTGATGTTGCTCATGCATTGTGGACACATACCACTGTGTTTGTGAAATAAAAAATCCAGCGGGCTGCAACAATACGGCAATTCCATCGATGAAACTTTGCGATGACCTAGGAGACCACTTCAAAAACAAAATAACCTTCATCCAACAGACCATACAAAACAGACCAAACAATCACAGCTCAAACCCCAGCGACACCGACGAGGAACACCCAAACAAGCTACTAAGCTTCCCAGAAATATCAGTTGAGGCTTTCGTCAAACTGGTAAACCAAAGCAACAAATCAGGCTCTCCCGAAGACCCTTGCCCCCCGGACATATACAAAACAATTCTCAAACAAGGAACTCCCATGGAATACCACAGGAATCTCCTCAACCTCTCAATCTCAACAGGTAAAGTACCACAGGCCTTCAAATCAGCATACATCAAGCCGCTACTCAAAGACACAAAAGGAAACGTAGAGGACTTATCCAACTACAGACCCATCTCCAATATACCCTACATAGCCAAACTGCTAGAAATTTACGTCTACAAAATAACCCAAGAATTCATAGAAGAGCATTGCCTTCTAGACCAGGCACAAGTTGGTTTCAGACCAATGAGAGGAACTGAATCAGCTCTCCTCTCAATATGGGACGACCTAAAAACAAACGCAGACTCGGACAACAGCACCGCCCTGATTCTCCTTGATCTGTCCGCAGCTTTTGACACTGTCAACCACGACATCCTCATAAAGAGATTAGAAGGACTAGGGATAACAGACACCGCCCTACTATGGCTCAAATCCTTCCTAACAAACAGAACCGAACCGTATGGATGAAACCTTTTAAATCCAACCCTAGAAACTCCACATGCGGAGTACCAAAAGGATCATCCTTCTCGCCGCTTCTATTCAACATCTACATGTACCTACCTATTCATCAAACTTATCAAAAAACATGGCCTCACATGCTACAACTACGCTGACGATACTCAAATAATCTTCAACATACAAGACACTCGAGAAGAAAACACTACACTAGAGAATTGCCTTTGTGAGATATTCAACTGGATGAACCTCAACCACCTCAAAATCAACCCAGGAAAAACAGAGATCATGATTGTTTCAAAAAAGGGAGGAGACATCAGCTACATCCCCTGGCCAAGAGAGCTCGGCACCACACCAGATCCATCAGCAACTGTAAAAAACCTAGGGGTCCTGATGGATAACAACCTCACTCTAGAGCCACAAGGAAACTCCCTACTCAAGAAATGTTTCTTCCTCCTGCGAGCAGCAAAAAGGATCCTACCGTTCCTGTCGTTCGCCAACAAAACACTTACCATCATCGCTCTGATCATGTCCAGAGTAGACTACGCCAATAGCTTATACCTGGGCATGCCCGAACGACTTCTAAAAAAACTACAATGCATACAAAATGCAGCAGCCAGACTCCTCCTCAAGGTACCCAGAAGAGAACACATCACACCCGCGCTAAAAACACTACACTGGCTACCATTAAAACAGCGAATAAAGTTCAAGTCCATGTGCATCATGCACAGAGCAATACACAAAAAAGGCGCAGAATTCCTAAGCGATAAACTATGCCTACATCAACCGACAAGAACACTGAGATCAAGCACAGACATCCGCCTGGAACCAAAACCCTATAACAGAAGAAAACACGGAGGATCCTCTTTCTCTCACCAGGCACCAAAAACCTGGAATGACCTACCTAAAAATATACGGAACACAACAAGCCACCTAGCATTCAGGAAACTCCTCAAATCATGGCTCTTCTCAGTGTAACCACAACAGCGACGCACTAGAATGCCCACCCCATTAAAACAACAACAGAAATAACACCAACCTGGGCCACTCTCAAATGGACAAACACTGAACCCAAAGAACCAACCACACGACAGACCATAAGATATCATGGCAAATAGCCACAAAAGGAGGCCTACAGAGACTGATCACATACTCTGACGAAAGCCCTAAATGACTCACCCACTTCCCCCGGACGTACCGTACCCAAACCGGCAGACACATTCAGATAGAAGTTTGAGAGGAGTCCGCTACACCAGCCCCAGCACCTAAGGACGAGAATAGACACCCAACCCACATTAATCAATCCATCAGCATTAGCACACCTACAGAGCTGGCTAGAATAGAACCGCGAGGAGCAATCATAACCCTTACAAAGCGCATTAGAACAGCACAGGGAGCGCCCCACACAAACCAAAACCCTGCCAGGCGCAGCACTTTGCCCACCCCGATGAAATTAGGAGGATCGGCGAGTGCCACACTCGGACAGATTTCTGAACTTCTGTTAACCTTCTACAACCGACTAACAAAAAACTCAGCATTTCTGCAGACGTATCTCACTCAAAAATCTCACACAACTATCTCTCGCACAACAACCTGCACGCACTTCAGAACACTGCAACAACATATAAGCAACACCAACAGCACACGAGGACTGACATCGATCCAATACTCGCACCGAAGCTCAGCACCCGGTGTATACCGAGTTGAAGCTGCCAACAGAACACCACTCCTCTCACTATCCTACTCCCGGTTCACCCACTAACCCATCCCACCTTCTCATTTGCAGATCCGCCAGAGCGCATGGGGACCAATTCCATTGGTGACGGTGCGCAGTACAAATACCTTTAACATTTAACATATATATGTGATGTGTAGTGTTCTGTATGATTTTCTTACTGGCAGCGTTGGTAGTAGTCTCTGCACAATTTGGCATTCAGCGCAGATTATTACCATTGTGACATGCTGCACTACTGTGGTGGTGACCCTGTGACAAGCAGTGGATTGCCTTGGTGGTTTTGTTTTGTGCACTCTCATGGATGCTTGTCCTGTGTGGTGATTTGCTGCAGACATTTACATTGTGAATACTCACAGCATGTTGCTGGATTGTGTTACTGTAACGCTCACCTGATTCCCGTAGAGGCGCCGGTCTTGACTGGGCGTATACCGTATCTTCAAAGGTGATGTGTAACACACGGCTGGCTCTTTGGGCTGGACCTCTGTGCACTGTATGTCTGACTCGAAGGGTAAGATGTCTTAGGTAAGTGAACGCCGTGCTCTCCATCTGCCTCGGGGCAGGGTGCTGTAACCAGTTTCTTCACTGGATAAGAGCAGGCCTCTTGACTTCAGAGGACTGCTGTCCGTCGTTTACTGCACGAACGGTAAGTTTCGAGTAATTCTAATGTCTTTAAAGTCTTTAGTAATGATGTTTCTTGTTTTGCAGGGTTCCGGCGATGGCGGATGACGGGCTGAAGTGAGTTGAAGATGGAGCCCGTGTGATGAATAGAAGCGCCTGGAAGCACGTAAGTAAGCGCTTGTTGCCTGCTTCACGATGCGCTCTAACTGTCTTTTTATTTTGCAGGTACAAGTTCGGAGCGGCTGCAGGGTGCCGGAATGCCCACTGGGTTAGATGTGGAAAGGAGTAATGGCACGTGAGTATTAAAGTTCCCAATGTCTTTAAACGCACCTTGTTTTGTCTTTCAGATGCGGGATGCAGCGCCGAAGGCCTCCGGAGCGTGCGAAGAGTTGGTAAGCTTTTGTCTTTCAGATGCCGGAATGCAGTGTGAAGACCTCCGGAGCGCACGAAGAGTAGGTAAGCCTTTGTCTTTCAGATGCCGGAATGCAGCGCGAGGCGTTGGTGACAGCCGATGGACCAGGTAAGTGAAGAGCTGTCACTGAAGACCGTAATGCTAACCTGTTCTTTCTTGTCTTTATAGGCGTTGCTGAAGACTGGATTCAGGATGGTAAGCCTTTTTCCTTAGGCCCAGGATCAGATGCAGAAGACACGATGAGCGTTCTGCTGCAGAGGACGCAGAATAACGCAAAGCAAGATTCATCCATCGGGTGTGGTTTAAATAGCCTCCTGTAGTGCTTAGGTGTCTCCTTCCACAGCCACGCCTAGGTAAGAAAAGAGTTCCTGCCTTCCAGAAGAGTTCCAGTGTTCTGAATCTAGGGAGTGGCTCCTGCCCCACCCAACAGGAAAAGTAGTTCCAAACAGAAGAGGATCAGAGGCTCAACTGGCAGGCAAGTAAGCAGCATGGTCTGCTGCAGGTAAGTCCACCCAAGCATTATGAGCCCGGCGCTTCCAGCGCTGGGACTGGGCATATTTATGAGCCTGGTGCCACTGGCGCCAGGACTGGGTCCAAAAGGTCCCAATTGGGACGCAGTTTGTTGCAGCATGCAGCGTAAATACTGTTCCAGAGTTTGATTGGTCCTCTCGGTTTGTCCGTCGGTCTGAGGGTGGTGACTGGTCGATAGTCTCACATCAATTTGAGCCGACCGACAGCAACTTCGCCAAAAATGAGAAATAAATTGACTACCTCGATCCGAAATTAGAACCGAAGGAAAACCGTGCAGTCGGACGATGTTTTCGAGAAATTCTCGGGCCAGAGTTGCTGCTGTTGGCAAGCCTTTGAGCGGAATGAAATGCGCCATCTTGGAGAATAAGTCCACGATTACTAGAATCGTATTGTATCCGGAGCATGGAGGTAGATCGGTGATGAAGTCCATAGAAAGCGTATGCCAAGGGCGAGGTGGGATGTCAATAGGGCGTAAGAGGCCTGCTGGTCTTTCCTTTTGACTCTTGTTTTGGGCGCATACTCCACAGGACATTATAAAGTCTCTGATATCTTTTTTCCAAGACGGCCACCAGAAGTAGCGCTTGATCTTTTCTGAGGTCTTGGCCATACCGGGATGTCCTTCCATTAAAGAATCGTGATAACAAGAGATTACTTTTTTCTGTAAATCTGTGCTGGGTAGGTATAATCATTCTTGGAAATACAATAAGTTGTCCTTTACTGCAAAGTCCTTTCCCTGCAGATGCCAATTCTGTATGTCTGCTGGAGTTACAAGTTGCCTGGCTTTATCCTTAACTTCCTCTATGGATTCTGTGGCGATTACACCCAGAATTCTTCGGGAATGATTGGTACAGGTTTAGGGTTGATCAAGTGTTCTTCCACTCCCATCCGAGAAAGGGCATCAGCTTTACCGTTCTTTGTACCAGGTCGATAGGTAATTATGAAGTCAAACTCGGCCAAGAATAATGCCCAACGGAGTTGTCTAGAGGATTGGGCTTTTGCGGTTTTCAAATATTGCAGGTTTCGGTGATCCGTAATCACAGTAACGGTGTGTCGGGCCCCCAGCAGATAATGCCGCCAAGCCTTAAAGGCAGACTTGATAGCCAGAAGTTCCTTGTCAGTAATCGTGTAATTGATTTCAGGAGGCGAGAATTTGCGGGACCAAAATGCCACGGGATGCAACTGATTGGTTACCGGGTCCTTTTGTGATAGAAATGCCCCCATGGCAAGGCTTGAAGCATCAGTTTCCACGATGTAGGGGAGTTCGGGGCGAGGGTGTTTTAAGATTGGTGCAGAGATAAATTTAGTCTTCAAATCCTGGAAAGCTTGTTCCGCCTCGGTAGACCATTCAAAACGTTTGTTTTTCTTTAACAAGGCAGTGATGGGCTGGACTATTCGAGAGAATTCGGGGATAAACCTGCGGTAAAAGTTAGCGAAGCCTAACATGCTTTGCACACCTTTTACGGAGGATGGTGATGGCCATTTGAGAACTGCATCGACCTTCTTTGAATCCATACGCACTCCGCCAGGTGATAATATGAATCCCAAGAATTCAACTTCAGTCACGTTGAAAACACATTTTTCCAACTTAGCGAAAAGTTTGTGTTGACGCAATCTTTCGAGGACCATTTTCACGTGTTTCCGATGTTCAGATTCCGATGAAGAATAAACGAGGATGTCGTCAATGTAAACAACAACACACACATCTATAAGCTCTCTGAGGACATCGTTCATAAAATATTGAAAGGCGGCCGGGGCATTGCAAAGTCCGAAGGGCATGACCTGATATTCAAATAGCCCATACTTGGTGCGGAAGGCCGTCTTCCATTCATCGCCCTCTTTTACTCGTACCAAGTGGTAAGCTCCTCTAAGATCCAGCTTTGTATATATGCATGCTTTTCTGACTTGGTCCAGGAGTTCAGGGATCAAAGGTAACGGATATCTATTGTTAACGGTGATCTGGTTCAGGGAGCGATAATCTATACAAGTTCTAAGGTCTCCTTCCTTTTTTGGAACGAAGAACAAAGCTGAAGAAGCAGGGGACTTGGAAGGACGAATAAACCCATTTGCCAGGTATTGATCCAGGTATTGTCGAAGGTGAAGGTTCTCAGGCTCGGTGAGGGCATAAATTCTACTACAAGGAGGAGTAGATCCAGGTATCAGGTCTATCTGGCAGTCATAAGACCTATGAGGAGGTAGAGAGTTAGCCTGATCCTTCCGGAAAACATCTTGGTATTCTAGGTATTCGGGAGGTAACTGGGGAGTCTCTGAAGAAATTGCTGCCAGTGCAACACCAGGTGGAGGGTGACAAGTAGAGACACATTCTGGAAACTGGACCGTTCTTGCTCGCCAATCGATCAGAGGATTTTGTTTCTCTAACCAAGGTATTCCTAGAATAATCTGAAACTGAGGGGCCTTGATCACATCGAACACGATCTTCTCATGGTGTCCATCTTGACTTACTAGCGTCACCTCTTGAGTGGTATGCGTTACTGGCCCAGAGGCTATCTCCGTACCATCCACCGTAGTAATGACGTCCTTTACAGCCTTGGGACAAAGAGTTAGATTCATCCTCAAAACCATTTCATGATCCACATAATTGCCGATGGCACCGCTGTCGACGTAAGCTTCAATTGCATGTAATCGATCCGGATTATCAGGGCTAATGAGGACCATAGGTATCACGAAATGCGAGGTCACGATACTGGTTTTCACGCTCGGCAAGAGGACCTCTATTCTTGTCGGGCGAGGTCGTTAGTAGTTTGTAACTTTGGTAACTGCAGCTCCTACTGCCTTCTTGGCAGGTTTCACCGGACAGTCTCGAAGAAAGTGCCCTGAGTTTCCGCAATAGAGGCATAATTGCAACTGTTTTCTCCTTTCCCGCTCCTTTTGTGTTAGAGGACCTTTCAGACCTCCTATTTGCATGGGTTCCCCGGAGTCTACTCCTTTGGAAGGAGTTGGCGGTTCGGAAAATACTCGAGCATCAAACTTGGAACGATCGGCCTTCCTGTTCTGCAGTCTGTGATCTATTTGAACGACTAAGTCTATATAGTCCGAACAATCTTGTGGGGGATTCACTACTTGGGCTAACACATCTTTGAGCTCTCCACGTAGACCTCTATAAAACAGCGTAATCCTTTTGTCCTCAGGCCATTGAGTTTCCACTATCAGTCTGTTGAAAGACGCAATATAAGCCAAAAGGTCTTGATTACCTTGTCGCAACGAAAGAAGCTCATTGTCCAAGGCCTGCCCCTGTGAATGTCTTGCGAACAGTTTTTCCATACTGAGCTGAAAAGCTTGAAAATCATGGAGGACCGGATCATCTTGATTTACTAGAGGGATCGACCAGTCTGCCGCATTGCCTCTAAGGTACGAAAGCATGAAAGCTACTTTAGCTTGATCAGTTGGAAAGGCTGCTGGCCGGCATAAGAAATGCAACCGGCACTGATTGATAAATACTGCAAACCTCTTTGGGTCACCAGAAAATCGTTCGGGCGGAGCCAGAGGTACATTCCCAGGTAGGTTGATCTGCACTGGATTCATAGAGGATGTAGAAGGAAGATTTCCCCCAGATGCGGGTAACGGGGTCTGTCCGGCTTGTGACTGTAGCAATTGTCTAGCGAGATCATCTGTTCGCTCCTTGGAAATAATCAGTTCCCTTCTTAGAGCGTTTGTTTCCTGACGGGCTGCATGCACTTCTGCCCTTAGTTCCCCAAGTAACTGGGCTAGCTGGTCGGTATCCGAGGTTTCCATAGCGCCTGGACGGGAGTTTTGTGGTAGGCTTTGCGTTCTGTAACGCTCACCTGATTCCCGTAGAGGCGCCGGTCTTGACTGGGCATATACCGTATCTTCAAAGGTGATGTGTAACACACGGCTGGCTCTTTGGGCTGGACCTCTGTGCACTGTATGTCTGACTCGAAGGGTAAGATGTCTTAGGTAAGTGAACGCTGTGCTCTCCATCTGCCTCGGGGCAGGGTGCTGTAACCAGTTTCTTCACTGGATAAGAGCAGGCCTCTTGACTTCAGAGGACTGCTGTCCGTCGTTTACTGCACGAACGGTAAGTTTCGAGTAATTCTAATGTCTTTAAAGTCTTTAGTAATGATGTTTCTTGTTTTGCAGGGTTCCGGCGATGGCGGATGACGGGCTGAAGTGAGTTGAAGATGGAGCCCGTGTGATGAATAGAAGCGCCTGGAAGCACGTAAGTAAGCGCTTGTTGCCTGCTTCACGATGCGCTCTAACTGTCTTTTTATTTTGCAGGTACAAGTTCGGAGCGGCTGCAGGGTGCCGGAATGCCCACTGGGTTAGATGTGGAAAGGAGTAATGGCACGTGAGTATTAAAGTTCCCAATGTCTTTAAACGCACCTTGTTTTGTCTTTCAGATGCGGGATGCAGCGCCGAAGGCCTCCGGAGCGTGCGAAGAGTTGGTAAGCTTTTGTCTTTCAGATGCCGGAATGCAGTGTGAAGACCTCCGGAGCGCACGAAGAGTAGGTAAGCCTTTGTCTTTCAGATGCCGGAATGCAGCGCGAGGCGTTGGTGACAGCCGATGGACCAGGTAAGTGAAGAGCTGTCACTGAAGACCGTAATGCTAACCTGTTCTTTCTTGTCTTTATAGGCGTTGCTGAAGACTGGATTCAGGATGGTAAGCCTTTTTCCTTAGGCCCAGGATCAGATGCAGAAGACACGATGAGCGTTCTGCTGCAGAGGACGCAGAATAACGCAAAGCAAGATTCATCCATCGGGTGTGGTTTAAATAGCCTCCTGTAGTGCTTAGGTGTCTCCTTCCACAGCCACGCCTAGGTAAGAAAAGAGTTCCTGCCTTCCAGAAGAGTTCCAGTGTTCTGAATCTAGGGAGTGGCTCCTGCCCCACCCAACAGGAAAAGTAGTTCCAAACAGAAGAGGATCAGAGGCTCAACTGGCAGGCAAGTAAGCAGCATGGTCTGCTGCAGGTAAGTCCACCCAAGCATTATGAGCCCGGCGCTTCCAGCGCTGGGACTGGGCATATTTATGAGCCTGGTGCCACTGGCGCCAGGACTGGGTCCAAAAGGTCCCAATTGGGACGCAGTTTGTTGCAGCATGCAGCGTAAATACTGTTCCAGAGTTTGATTGGTCCTCTCGGTTTGTCCGTCGGTCTGAGGGTGGTGACTGGTCGATAGTCTCACATCAATTTGAGCCGACCGACAGCAACTTCGCCAAAAATGAGAAATAAATTGACTACCTCGATCCGAAATTAGAACCGAAGGAAAACCGTGCAGTCGGACGATGTTTTCGAGAAATTCTCGGGCCAGAGTTGCTGCTGTTGGCAAGCCTTTGAGCGGAATGAAATGCGCCATCTTGGAGAATAAGTCCACGATTACTAGAATCGTATTGTATCCGGAGCATGGAGGTAGATCGGTGATGAAGTCCATAGAAAGCGTATGCCAAGGGCGAGGTGGGATGTCAATAGGGCGTAAGAGGCCTGCTGGTCTTTCCTTTTGACTCTTGTTTTGGGCGCATACTCCACAGGACATTATAAAGTCTCTGATATCTTTTTTCCAAGACGGCCACCAGAAGTAGCGCTTGATCTTTTCTGAGGTCTTGGCCATACCGGGATGTCCTTCCATTAAAGAATCGTGATAACAAGAGATTACTTTTTTCTGTAAATCTGTGCTGGGTAGGTATAATCATTCTTGGAAATACAATAAGTTGTCCTTTACTGCAAAGTCCTTTCCCTGCAGATGCCAATTCTGTATGTCTGCTGGAGTTACAAGTTGCCTGGCTTTATCCTTAACTTCCTCTATGGATTCTGTGGCGATTACACCCAGAATTCTTCGGGAATGATTGGTACAGGTTTAGGGTTGATCAAGTGTTCTTCCACTCCCATCCGAGAAAGGGCATCAGCTTTACCGTTCTTTGTACCAGGTCGATAGGTAATTATGAAGTCAAACTCGGCCAAGAATAATGCCCAACGGAGTTGTCTAGAGGATTGGGCTTTTGCGGTTTTCAAATATTGCAGGTTTCGGTGATCCGTAATCACAGTAACGGTGTGTCGGGCCCCCAGCAGATAATGCCGCCAAGCCTTAAAGGCAGACTTGATAGCCAGAAGTTCCTTGTCAGTAATCGTGTAATTGATTTCAGGAGGCGAGAATTTGCGGGACCAAAATGCCACGGGATGCAACTGATTGGTTACCGGGTCCTTTTGTGATAGAAATGCCCCCATGGCAAGGCTTGAAGCATCAGTTTCCACGATGTAGGGGAGTTCGGGGCGAGGGTGTTTTAAGATTGGTGCAGAGATAAATTTAGTCTTCAAATCCTGGAAAGCTTGTTCCGCCTCGGTAGACCATTCAAAACGTTTGTTTTTCTTTAACAAGGCAGTGATGGGCTGGACTATTCGAGAGAATTCGGGGATAAACCTGCGGTAAAAGTTAGCGAAGCCTAACATGCTTTGCACACCTTTTACGGAGGATGGTGATGGCCATTTGAGAACTGCATCGACCTTCTTTGAATCCATACGCACTCCGCCAGGTGATAATATGAATCCCAAGAATTCAACTTCAGTCACGTTGAAAACACATTTTTCCAACTTAGCGAAAAGTTTGTGTTGACGCAATCTTTCGAGGACCATTTTCACGTGTTTCCGATGTTCAGATTCCGATGAAGAATAAACGAGGATGTCGTCAATGTAAACAACAACACACACATCTATAAGCTCTCTGAGGACATCGTTCATAAAATATTGAAAGGCGGCCGGGGCATTGCAAAGTCCGAAGGGCATGACCTGATATTCAAATAGCCCATACTTGGTGCGGAAGGCCGTCTTCCATTCATCGCCCTCTTTTACTCGTACCAAGTGGTAAGCTCCTCTAAGATCCAGCTTTGTATATATGCATGCTTTTCTGACTTGGTCCAGGAGTTCAGGGATCAAAGGTAACGGATATCTATTGTTAACGGTGATCTGGTTCAGGGAGCGATAATCTATACAAGTTCTAAGGTCTCCTTCCTTTTTTGGAACGAAGAACAAAGCTGAAGAAGCAGGGGACTTGGAAGGACGAATAAACCCATTTGCCAGGTATTGATCCAGGTATTGTCGAAGGTGAAGGTTCTCAGGCTCGGTGAGGGCATAAATTCTACTACAAGGAGGAGTAGATCCAGGTATCAGGTCTATCTGGCAGTCATAAGACCTATGAGGAGGTAGAGAGTTAGCCTGATCCTTCCGGAAAACATCTTGGTATTCTAGGTATTCGGGAGGTAACTGGGGAGTCTCTGAAGAAATTGCTGCCAGTGCAACACCAGGTGGAGGGTGACAAGTAGAGACACATTCTGGAAACTGGACCGTTCTTGCTCGCCAATCGATCAGAGGATTTTGTTTCTCTAACCAAGGTATTCCTAGAATAATCTGAAACTGAGGGGCCTTGATCACATCGAACACGATCTTCTCATGGTGTCCATCTTGACTTACTAGCGTCACCTCTTGAGTGGTATGCGTTACTGGCCCAGAGGCTATCTCCGTACCATCCACCGTAGTAATGACGTCCTTTACAGCCTTGGGACAAAGAGTTAGATTCATCCTCAAAACCATTTCATGATCCACATAATTGCCGATGGCACCGCTGTCGACGTAAGCTTCAATTGCATGTAATCGATCCGGATTATCAGGGCTAATGAGGACCATAGGTATCACGAAATGCGAGGTCACGATACTGGTTTTCACGCTCGGCAAGAGGACCTCTATTCTTGTCGGGCGAGGTCGTTAGTAGTTTGTAACTTTGGTAACTGCAGCTCCTACTGCCTTCTTGGCAGGTTTCACCGGACAGTCTCGAAGAAAGTGCCCTGAGTTTCCGCAATAGAGGCATAATTGCAACTGTTTTCTCCTTTCCCGCTCCTTTTGTGTTAGAGGACCTTTCAGACCTCCTATTTGCATGGGTTCCCCGGAGTCTACTCCTTTGGAAGGAGTTGGCGGTTCGGAAAATACTCGAGCATCAAACTTGGAACGATCGGCCTTCCTGTTCTGCAGTCTGTGATCTATTTGAACGACTAAGTCTATATAGTCCGAACAATCTTGTGGGGGATTCACTACTTGGGCTAACACATCTTTGAGCTCTCCACGTAGACCTCTATAAAACAGCGTAATCCTTTTGTCCTCAGGCCATTGAGTTTCCACTATCAGTCTGTTGAAAGACGCAATATAAGCCAAAAGGTCTTGATTACCTTGTCGCAACGAAAGAAGCTCATTGTCCAAGGCCTGCCCCTGTGAATGTCTTGCGAACAGTTTTTCCATACTGAGCTGAAAAGCTTGAAAATCATGGAGGACCGGATCATCTTGATTTACTAGAGGGATCGACCAGTCTGCCGCATTGCCTCTAAGGTACGAAAGCATGAAAGCTACTTTAGCTTGATCAGTTGGAAAGGCTGCTGGCCGGCATAAGAAATGCAACCGGCACTGATTGATAAATACTGCAAACCTCTTTGGGTCACCAGAAAATCGTTCGGGCGGAGCCAGAGGTACATTCCCAGGTAGGTTGATCTGCACTGGATTCATAGAGGATGTAGAAGGAAGATTTCCCCCAGATGCGGGTAACGGGGTCTGTCCGGCTTGTGACTGTAGCAATTGTCTAGCGAGATCATCTGTTCGCTCCTTGGAAATAATCAGTTCCCTTCTTAGAGCGTTTGTTTCCTGACGGGCTGCATGCACTTCTGCCCTTAGTTCCCCAAGTAACTGGGCTAGCTGGTCGGTATCCGAGGTTTCCATAGCGCCTGGACGGGAGTTTTGTGGTAGGCTTTGCGTTCTGTAACGCTCACCTGATTCCCGTAGAGGCGCCGGTCTTGACTGGGCATATACCGTATCTTCAAAGGTGATGTGTAACACACGGCTGGCTCTTTGGGCTGGACCTCTGTGCACTGTATGTCTGACTCGAAGGGTAAGATGTCTTAGGTAAGTGAACGCTGTGCTCTCCATCTGCCTCGGGGCAGGGTGCTGTAACCAGTTTCTTCACTGGATAAGAGCAGGCCTCTTGACTTCAGAGGACTGCTGTCCGTCGTTTACTGCACGAACGGTAAGTTTCGAGTAATTCTAATGTCTTTAAAGTCTTTAGTAATGATGTTTCTTGTTTTGCAGGGTTCCGGCGATGGCGGATGACGGGCTGAAGTGAGTTGAAGATGGAGCCCGTGTGATGAATAGAAGCGCCTGGAAGCACGTAAGTAAGCGCTTGTTGCCTGCTTCACGATGCGCTCTAACTGTCTTTTTATTTTGCAGGTACAAGTTCGGAGCGGCTGCAGGGTGCCGGAATGCCCACTGGGTTAGATGTGGAAAGGAGTAATGGCACGTGAGTATTAAAGTTCCCAATGTCTTTAAACGCACCTTGTTTTGTCTTTCAGATGCGGGATGCAGCGCCGAAGGCCTCCGGAGCGTGCGAAGAGTTGGTAAGCTTTTGTCTTTCAGATGCCGGAATGCAGTGTGAAGACCTCCGGAGCGCACGAAGAGTAGGTAAGCCTTTGTCTTTCAGATGCCGGAATGCAGCGCGAGGCGTTGGTGACAGCCGATGGACCAGGTAAGTGAAGAGCTGTCACTGAAGACCGTAATGCTAACCTGTTCTTTCTTGTCTTTATAGGCGTTGCTGAAGACTGGATTCAGGATGGTAAGCCTTTTTCCTTAGGCCCAGGATCAGATGCAGAAGACACGATGAGCGTTCTGCTGCAGAGGACGCAGAATAACGCAAAGCAAGATTCATCCATCGGGTGTGGTTTAAATAGCCTCCTGTAGTGCTTAGGTGTCTCCTTCCACAGCCACGCCTAGGTAAGAAAAGAGTTCCTGCCTTCCAGAAGAGTTCCAGTGTTCTGAATCTAGGGAGTGGCTCCTGCCCCACCCAACAGGAAAAGTAGTTCCAAACAGAAGAGGATCAGAGGCTCAACTGGCAGGCAAGTAAGCAGCATGGTCTGCTGCAGGTAAGTCCACCCAAGCATTATGAGCCCGGCGCTTCCAGCGCTGGGACTGGGCATATTTATGAGCCTGGTGCCACTGGCGCCAGGACTGGGTCCAAAAGGTCCCAATTGGGACGCAGTTTGTTGCAGCATGCAGCGTAAATACTGTTCCAGAGTTTGATTGGTCCTCTCGGTTTGTCCGTCGGTCTGAGGGTGGTGACTGGTCGATAGTCTCACATCAATTTGAGCCGACCGACAGCAACTTCGCCAAAAATGAGAAATAAATTGACTACCTCGATCCGAAATTAGAACCGAAGGAAAACCGTGCAGTCGGACGATGTTTTCGAGAAATTCTCGGGCCAGAGTTGCTGCTGTTGGCAAGCCTTTGAGCGGAATGAAATGCGCCATCTTGGAGAATAAGTCCACGATTACTAGAATCGTATTGTATCCGGAGCATGGAGGTAGATCGGTGATGAAGTCCATAGAAAGCGTATGCCAAGGGCGAGGTGGGATGTCAATAGGGCGTAAGAGGCCTGCTGGTCTTTCCTTTTGACTCTTGTTTTGGGCGCATACTCCACAGGACATTATAAAGTCTCTGATATCTTTTTTCCAAGACGGCCACCAGAAGTAGCGCTTGATCTTTTCTGAGGTCTTGGCCATACCGGGATGTCCTTCCATTAAAGAATCGTGATAACAAGAGATTACTTTTTTCTGTAAATCTGTGCTGGGTAGGTATAATCATTCTTGGAAATACAATAAGTTGTCCTTTACTGCAAAGTCCTTTCCCTGCAGATGCCAATTCTGTATGTCTGCTGGAGTTACAAGTTGCCTGGCTTTATCCTTAACTTCCTCTATGGATTCTGTGGCGATTACACCCAGAATTCTTCGGGAATGATTGGTACAGGTTTAGGGTTGATCAAGTGTTCTTCCACTCCCATCCGAGAAAGGGCATCAGCTTTACCGTTCTTTGTACCAGGTCGATAGGTAATTATGAAGTCAAACTCGGCCAAGAATAATGCCCAACGGAGTTGTCTAGAGGATTGGGCTTTTGCGGTTTTCAAATATTGCAGGTTTCGGTGATCCGTAATCACAGTAACGGTGTGTCGGGCCCCCAGCAGATAATGCCGCCAAGCCTTAAAGGCAGACTTGATAGCCAGAAGTTCCTTGTCAGTAATCGTGTAATTGATTTCAGGAGGCGAGAATTTGCGGGACCAAAATGCCACGGGATGCAACTGATTGGTTACCGGGTCCTTTTGTGATAGAAATGCCCCCATGGCAAGGCTTGAAGCATCAGTTTCCACGATGTAGGGGAGTTCGGGGCGAGGGTGTTTTAAGATTGGTGCAGAGATAAATTTAGTCTTCAAATCCTGGAAAGCTTGTTCCGCCTCGGTAGACCATTCAAAACGTTTGTTTTTCTTTAACAAGGCAGTGATGGGCTGGACTATTCGAGAGAATTCGGGGATAAACCTGCGGTAAAAGTTAGCGAAGCCTAACATGCTTTGCACACCTTTTACGGAGGATGGTGATGGCCATTTGAGAACTGCATCGACCTTCTTTGAATCCATACGCACTCCGCCAGGTGATAATATGAATCCCAAGAATTCAACTTCAGTCACGTTGAAAACACATTTTTCCAACTTAGCGAAAAGTTTGTGTTGACGCAATCTTTCGAGGACCATTTTCACGTGTTTCCGATGTTCAGATTCCGATGAAGAATAAACGAGGATGTCGTCAATGTAAACAACAACACACACATCTATAAGCTCTCTGAGGACATCGTTCATAAAATATTGAAAGGCGGCCGGGGCATTGCAAAGTCCGAAGGGCATGACCTGATATTCAAATAGCCCATACTTGGTGCGGAAGGCCGTCTTCCATTCATCGCCCTCTTTTACTCGTACCAAGTGGTAAGCTCCTCTAAGATCCAGCTTTGTATATATGCATGCTTTTCTGACTTGGTCCAGGAGTTCAGGGATCAAAGGTAACGGATATCTATTGTTAACGGTGATCTGGTTCAGGGAGCGATAATCTATACAAGTTCTAAGGTCTCCTTCCTTTTTTGGAACGAAGAACAAAGCTGAAGAAGCAGGGGACTTGGAAGGACGAATAAACCCATTTGCCAGGTATTGATCCAGGTATTGTCGAAGGTGAAGGTTCTCAGGCTCGGTGAGGGCATAAATTCTACTACAAGGAGGAGTAGATCCAGGTATCAGGTCTATCTGGCAGTCATAAGACCTATGAGGAGGTAGAGAGTTAGCCTGATCCTTCCGGAAAACATCTTGGTATTCTAGGTATTCGGGAGGTAACTGGGGAGTCTCTGAAGAAATTGCTGCCAGTGCAACACCAGGTGGAGGGTGACAAGTAGAGACACATTCTGGAAACTGGACCGTTCTTGCTCGCCAATCGATCAGAGGATTTTGTTTCTCTAACCAAGGTATTCCTAGAATAATCTGAAACTGAGGGGCCTTGATCACATCGAACACGATCTTCTCATGGTGTCCATCTTGACTTACTAGCGTCACCTCTTGAGTGGTATGCGTTACTGGCCCGGAGGCTATCTCCGTACCATCCACCGTAGTAATGACGTCCTTTACAGCCTTGGGACAAAGAGTTAGATTCATCCTCAAAACCATTTCATGATCCACATAATTGCCGATGGCACCGCTGTCGACGTAAGCTTCAATTGCATGTAATCGATCCGGATTATCAGGGCTAATGAGGACCATAGGTATCACGAAATGCGAGGTCACGATACTGGTTTTCACGCTCGGCAAGAGGACCTCTATTCTTGTCGGGCGAGGTCGTTAGTAGTTTGTAACTTTGGTAACTGCAGCTCCTACTGCCTTCTTGGCAGGTTTCACCGGACAGTCTCGAAGAAAGTGCCCTGAGTTTCCGCAATAGAGGCATAATTGCAACTGTTTTCTCCTTTCCCGCTCCTTTTGTGTTAGAGGACCTTTCAGACCTCCTATTTGCATGGGTTCCCCGGAGTCTACTCCTTTGGAAGGAGTTGGCGGTTCGGAAAATACTCGAGCATCAAACTTGGAACGATCGGCCTTCCTGTTCTGCAGTCTGTGATCTATTTGAACGACTAAGTCTATATAGTCCGAACAATCTTGTGGGGGATTCACTACTTGGGCTAACACATCTTTGAGCTCTCCACGTAGACCTCTATAAAACAGCGTAATCCTTTTGTCCTCAGGCCATTGAGTTTCCACTATCAGTCTGTTGAAAGACGCAATATAAGCCAAAAGGTCTTGATTACCTTGTCGCAACGAAAGAAGCTCATTGTCCAAGGCCTGCCCCTGTGAATGTCTTGCGAACAGTTTTTCCATACTGAGCTGAAAAGCTTGAAAATCATGGAGGACCGGATCATCTTGATTTACTAGAGGGATCGACCAGTCTGCCGCATTGCCTCTAAGGTACGAAAGCATGAAAGCTACTTTAGCTTGATCAGTTGGAAAGGCTGCTGGCCGGCATAAGAAATGCAACCGGCACTGATTGATAAATACTGCAAACCTCTTTGGGTCACCAGAAAATCGTTCGGGCGGAGCCAGAGGTACATTCCCAGGTAGGTTGATCTGCACTGGATTCATAGAGGATGTAGAAGGAAGATTTCCCCCAGATGCGGGTAACGGGGTCTGTCCGGCTTGTGACTGTAGCAATTGTCTAGCGAGATCATCTGTTCGCTCCTTGGAAATAATCAGTTCCCTTCTTAGAGCGTTTGTTTCCTGACGGGCTGCATGCACTTCTGCCCTTAGTTCCCCAAGTAACTGGGCTAGCTGGTCGGTATCCGAGGTTTCCATAGCGCCTGGACGGGAGTTTTGTGGTAGGCTTTGCGTTCTGTAACGCTCACCTGATTCCCGTAGAGGCGCCGGTCTTGACTGGGCATATACCGTATCTTCAAAGGTGATGTGTAACACACGGCTGGCTCTTTGGGCTGGACCTCTGTGCACTGTATGTCTGACTCGAAGGGTAAGATGTCTTAGGTAAGTGAACGCTGTGCTCTCCATCTGCCTCGGGGCAGGGTGCTGTAACCAGTTTCTTCACTGGATAAGAGCAGGCCTCTTGACTTCAGAGGACTGCTGTCCGTCGTTTACTGCACGAACGGTAAGTTTCGAGTAATTCTAATGTCTTTAAAGTCTTTAGTAATGATGTTTCTTGTTTTGCAGGGTTCCGGCGATGGCGGATGACGGGCTGAAGTGAGTTGAAGATGGAGCCCGTGTGATGAATAGAAGCGCCTGGAAGCACGTAAGTAAGCGCTTGTTGCCTGCTTCACGATGCGCTCTAACTGTCTTTTTATTTTGCAGGTACAAGTTCGGAGCGGCTGCAGGGTGCCGGAATGCCCACTGGGTTAGATGTGGAAAGGAGTAATGGCACGTGAGTATTAAAGTTCCCAATGTCTTTAAACGCACCTTGTTTTGTCTTTCAGATGCGGGATGCAGCGCCGAAGGCCTCCGGAGCGTGCGAAGAGTTGGTAAGCTTTTGTCTTTCAGATGCCGGAATGCAGTGTGAAGACCTCCGGAGCGCACGAAGAGTAGGTAAGCCTTTGTCTTTCAGATGCCGGAATGCAGCGCGAGGCGTTGGTGACAGCCGATGGACCAGGTAAGTGAAGAGCTGTCACTGAAGACCGTAATGCTAACCTGTTCTTTCTTGTCTTTATAGGTGTTGCTGAAGACTGGATTCAGGATGGTAAGCCTTTTTCCTTAGGCCCAGGATCAGATGCAGAAGACACGATGAGCGTTCTGCTGCAGAGGATGCAGAATAACGCAAAGCAAGATTCATCCATCGGGTGTGGTTTAAATAGCCTCCTGTAGTGCTTAGGTGTCTCCTTCCACAGCCACGCCTAGGTAAGAAAAGAGTTCCTGCAATCCAGAAGAGTTCCAGTGTTCTGAATCTAGGGAGTGGCTCTTGCCCCACCCAACAGGAAAAGTAGTTCCAAACAGAAGAGGATCAGAGGCTCAACTGGCAGGCAAGTAAGCAGCATGGTCTGCTGCAGGTAAGTCCACCCAAGCATTATGAGCCCGGCGCTTCCAGCGCTGGGACTGGGCATATTTATGAGCCTGGTGCCACTGGCGCCAGGACTGGGTCCAAAAGGTCCCAATTGGGACTGGTTGGCACTCGGAACCTGGGTTATGGATCTGCTTCCAAGGGAGTTGGGAAAACCCTGACCTTTTGGAAGCAGAGATCATGACAGTTACGGAGGGTGAGGTCTGATGATGGGTGGTGCATGTGTTGTGGGATGGTTTAAAGTTTGCCATGTTGTGATAGGTGTGCAGCTTACTTCATTGCTATGGGAATTGGTGGTCATGTTCGGTTTGGGATGCTTTGGGGCACAGTGTTTTGGGATGTGGACATCGTGCTGTCACCACAACAATGACACCTTGGTGGGGTGTGCATCTCTCCCCCCAATTCACTGCCATGTGCCTGTCATGCAACTTAACAAGCAGCCAGGTACGTCGTCCTGCATGTCGCTCCATGTAGCGTGGAGTTCCGCAGGACCACTGAGTCATGAGTTGATCTGGGAAATCGGGCACAACAATGTGTGATGATCTTGCTGGAGTCACATACCATCTGTACATTGACTGAGTGATATAGCTTACGATTGCGGTACACCACCTCTGTTGCATGCGGGACCACCAATTCCACATGGGTGCAGTCAAGTGCACCAATACAATTTGGCATGCCTGCCAGTGCATGGAAGCCAACTTTAGTGTCAAAGATCTCCTGGGCAGTCCGTGGTAGGGATATGTAGTCCCTTATGTGCTTCTGGAGGGGATCCAGCACTTGTTTCACCATGCGAGAAAATAAGGGTTGTGATATGCCATGCATGTGCCCCACTGTGTGCTGGTAGGTGCCTGTGGCCAGGAAGTGGAGCACAGACACTACCTTCAGTAGAGGTGGGATGGCGGTGCGTATTTCAATCAGGCTGACAATGTCGTTGTGTAGCATGTCCACAATGGTGGTGATGGTGTCCCGGTACAGGGTGTGGATCTGCTCAGGGGTTAGGTTGAATGGACTGGCTCTGATGCGAGGGATTGGGGGCTGCCTGCGTGGTACCACTGGCTGCACTGGTGGGGCTTGCTGGGCCTGTCTCACCCTCCTTCTCCTCCTGCGTCTCCTCTGTGGTGCCTGTTGTTGCTGGTGTTGCAATGCAAGCATGTCCTCCAGCCTCAGTATTGCTACTAAAAGTGGAATCATTTTGGTGTGGTGGGGGGTGTGGTGTGTGGGTGTGCTCCTTTTGTGCTGGGCCAGACTCCACTGCCACCACCTGTGCTGATTGTGTGCACCTGTGGCAGTTGGGAACACTGCACATTCCTGTTTGCGGGTGGTTCGCGATGCCGGTATTTCCCGGTACGCCTCATTACCGCCTTCATGATGCCGGTATTTGCATGTCTGCCTGACTTGTGATGTCCTCCTGTTAGCGCCATCCCGCTATTTCCGGGCCCAAGGGCCGCGTGCCCGCGCGCTTGCCGGTACAGGGGAGCACGCTATCAGCGGTGGCGGTAATACCGGCTTGTTGAGTCGGAATAGCCCGGAGCGGTGCTGTGCCGGTAATCCCTTACAGGCATCGTTTTTCCATTACCTCCAACCTCGTAATGACCACCATAGTCTTTTTTTTTTTAAATAAGGAGACATCCATTCTTCAACAACTTTGTTGAAAAGTGCAGTAAAGACATGACGAGGGGTTTGACGTAGTGTTATTTTTGTCGCAATCATTTACTAACCCCACATTGTAGATAAGGTCCTCTAAAACATGTGGTTTGGAGACCTTAGTGTCTAGGCTAAGCATTGGATTATCTGTATCTTGTTCAGTGTATAGGTATGTGTATATTTTGATGTGTGTATTGTTTTTTACTAAGGAGTTTAGTACAATAAATAGCTTTTTATCATATCTCTACAGTTTGTTTATTGATTGAATTTCAGTAAATGTTATAGCTGGTGTCCACAGACATACGCGGGTAAGGGTGGTTCTCCCTGGTTATATAGCTTATATAATTTCTTCCCATTACGAAACAGGCCACCCGTGTCCAAAAAAGTGGGAAGTACCCATAGTATATTCTACAGATATTAAGTAATTCACAGAGTTGCATTATAACCTTAGTGGATTTCGACTGAGGTCTGTCTACCAGACTGGACCTAGCCAGACTTGTGTTAAGATTTCCACCGCATATTATAATAGTTTCTGAGAATTCAGGTAAAAAATTGTAGACACGTGGGGGAATCCATTTTGAGTGCTTGCCCTTGAGGGTAATGCGCACATCATTAATCACTTCATAAATATTAATGCCCACCCTTTCTGATCCTCTAGAACCTCATGTAACCTAAAATTCAAAGAGTGATACATAAAGGTTGAAACACGTCTAATGGGAGGAGAAACATCACAGGAACGACAGCCCACCAACTAGCAAAATGGTTTTTGGTGCGTCGGGAGAGGTGCGTTACTCATAGGAATGGTATCTTACACACTGTAATGTTTTTTTTTTAAAACAAGACCTTTCTCGCTTTAATAGGTTGATAAAGGCCCTCTATGTTCAAGGTCATGAGGTTGCTAGAAATCTTCAGTGAGCCCATTAGAACAATGTTTTCTAAAATGTATGTGCGACAGTGTATGCAAGATTCACAAACCCTCCAGTGTACATCATATATGTGGGTTCAACAGCATTATCTTGAATGCTCCCCACAACAGTTAATGTGCATCACATTACAAAAACACAGGAGAGACACCATGATGTCGTATTTACATGTCATTGGTGCCAATTGGTGGGATCCAAAATGCTCCCTCTTGACAATAACACATTCTACCTAAATGAAACGGGATAATAAAATATCTAGTTTTACCACCCCCCTGCCCTCTCGGACAACCCAAAATCTTCAGTGTGCCCTCCCCCAACAACAACCCCACCAACAGGTGCACTCCAATTTAAAACATATAGCCAGGAACATGTAGCAAGGTTCTAACCATTGTATGACAACTGCAGCAGCAGCAATAACCACCATCCAACGCAAGGACAAATACTGAACCTTAATTCCAGCTTGGTGGCAGATGTGCACACAAAAACACTTCTCCGTTGAAAGTTGCACAACAACCCAGCACATTGTAGTGCAGAATCAAAAATGGAGACACTTCATGGGATATTGTTACATTTCACAATCACGAGTGGCATTCCCTTCCTGATACCGTACAGATACAATCACAGCTGTAGTTTTGGTAGTTTTGGCGAGAGAGTTTTAGGACAAAGTTGTTAACAGAATCAGGCATAGTGAAAACATGAGTTTTCCGTACATGAATAATGCAGAGATTTCCTGGGAAGATGTTTTCCTGGTGTCTTGCACCCCCACTGAAAAGTCAGGGAAAATATGAAGAACATTGCCGCCAAGTTGTAAGTTACCACGTTTATGTGCTGAAACGAGAATTGAGTCCCTGTCTCCTGAACACGAAGTGCAGATTTAGGTGGCCTGGCTCTGTGGGCTCTCTCTGCCATGAACATTGAGCCAGAGTAGTTAAGGAGTTGTTCCACATGAATCCATAAGACATTTGTTTGCTGCCTCTCTCATGCTAACTATTCTGATCTTTTTGGCTTACTGCACAAAACACCCAGACTCGCTTATAGTGGAAAAGGTTGCTTTAATGTGACAGGCCAAAGCTTACAAATAACCGCTTACCTGGCTCCCAGGTCTTACAGACTAACAAAATGTTTGAAACAACCAATTAATAATTCAACACTTTCATTTCCCCCAACAAATAAATAATTAAATAGTTCCACTTCCTCCCTAACTATCCCTTGGTCCCTACCGTCTTCTTACCAATTATCAAGGCGTTCTGCTTTCTCCCCGGGGCCATGCCCCTCCAGGTCCAATACCTGTTCCCCGGGGTAGCCCGTTTGTGCAAACAGCACCACCCCCATCCTTTCCCGCGCTATTCCCCCATTGTGCTTCCATCCCCCCACATCTAAAGGGGCCATGCCCCCGGCAACAGAAAAACCCTCCACTGAGGTGTTCTTTCTGCCCCACCCCTACCATTTCTTTCTACTTCCAACTCCTTACTATCTCTTCCACCTGCAAGGTCAAATCCACCAGATAATAACTATTCCCAAAAACTGACAAGTGGACACCATCCTCTCTGAAGATCATGAAGCCTTCATAAACTATTTCTTTGTGTTTCAAAACCTTTACCGCCGCCGAGGCACAACATTTTACCATCTCTCTGTTTATTCCCTTCCTTGCCCGCTCTATTGCTCCCTCACTTCTTGCTCCCCTCCAAACTCTCCGCTGCAACAACTTAGTCCAAATTACACATGCTTGGGGCAACATTTTCCAGACCCATACCAAATCCCTTTTCATTTTTCTAAGAAGAGCCACACCTGTATCCCTTAGCAGGTCATTTTCCCCTGCATGAATGATCACCCCCCTCTGGAGACCCATAGCGTTCCCTCAACCCCGCCAGCATAGGCAGCAATGCCACTTTGTAGCTGCAACCCAATTGCAACCCAATTGCCTGCCAAAGACCCTTTTCTCTGCCTCCTTCCCTGCCCACTTAACAAAAGAGTGGCCCACAATCCATATCTGCGGCATCTGCCCCAGCCTCCGAGCAGCATCTGAAAAAGAAATTACAATATCACTTACAAATCACAACCACCCTACCACATTCAACACTCCTGAGATCCCCCAAAAACCTTCTTTCAAGCGTCCCCTTTACGTAAGTCCCTGACGTACCCTTTGTATCTCCCGGACTTCCAACGCCCCAAACTTTTCACCTTATCCTCCTCTACTACCTTCAGATGCTGCACCCATCCTAAATGAATGAGTTCCAAACTCCTCCGCCTTTTCCCTTACCGCTACAAAAACCTTTCGTAGCACCCCCAAAACTTGCGCCGCTGATACCGCCGCCCCATCCTCATGCTGAAAAACCAAACCTTTCCTCCCCCCACAACGCTCCTTCCACACCAAACCTGTCTGAACTGGGCACAAATCCTTGCTCCCCCGTCCCAGCAAAACCCAAGAGCCCTTTCCTTTTTGATCTGTTTTAGACCTCTTAATCCTAATGTCCAACCCTAACTCCGTAAAATAAACATCTTCCCAGAGCAGTCCACTTACCCCACTTTTCCCCCCACCAGTTCAGAAACCCTAAAGGCCCCAAAGAATAGCCATGTAAAGCAAGTCGCAAATAACTCTCCTTCCCAGGCCGACCAGCAAACCTCCCCCCCCCCCCCGACAGCCCGACACAACCTTGCTAGTAGGTCCACCGATACCGGTCTCCTCTTGTCCTTTTCCCTCCTACTTTCCCTTGCCCATCCTTCCAACATCATGTTCGCCATTTCTCCACCACTCGGCTGAAAACCCCAAAACCATTTCCCATAGAAAGCGATCCCTGCCAATTTCCCCGTTATAGTTGCCCTAGACCAACCCCTATCCATGCACCTCAAGAGGAAGTCAGTGACATCATCCCTTCTCTGCTCTTCCGTATCCGCCCTACCCTTCCAGCTACGAGCTCCCCCTTTTATGAAAGGTTGTATACGAATTGTTCGTTTTACAGCTGTTCGAATGATAATAATTGACCTTTTCACAATTGACCGAATTGTGAAGGTCAATTGTACCATATATGTGGGGGGAAACCCCCCCAACACCTATATATATATATATATATATATATATATATATATATATATATATATATATATATATATATATATATATAGGATACATTACTCACCGTAATCGTATTTCTGATGCTTGTATCTGCTTAGATTCACATGCTGTGCATAGGCCGACATCTAGTGGAAGCTGCGGAGTATTACAGTTTGTTTTTCGAAAGTCGAAAATGGGCGTCGACACAGGCGTGCCAGTAATACTATCCCTAGTGTGACGTCCACTGTACCCAAGATCCCTCACGCGTGTAGGATCCTCAGATTGTATTTTTTCTGACATGAGGAAGCATGAGGAGTAGCGTGAGTACAGATAATCCAAGCAGATAGACAGAAAGGTAAGACTACAAGCAATCATGCGCCTTCTCTCGGAGGGGAGGAAGGGTGGGTCGCATGTGAATCTAAGCAGATACAAGCATCAGAAATACGATTACGGTGAGTAATGTATCCCTTCTGAGGCTTGTGGAATCTGCTTAGATCACATGCTGTGCATAGATTAGCGAGCAGTACCAGAAGAAGGAGGTGGGATGTGAGAAGGGTCATGAGCAAACAGGTGTCTTAGAACCGCTTGTCCCACTTGTGTATCTGTCTTGGAATGAGTGTCAATGCAGTAATGCTGAGTAAAAGTGTGAATAGAGCTCCAAGTAGCCGCTTTGCAAATGGTGTCGAGGGGAACATTTGCAATGAAAGCCAGAGTGGCACCAATGCCTCTAGTAGAGTGGGCCCTTGGCGTAAAAGGCAGAGTCTTTTCAGAAAGAGAGTAACACAGCTGTATACAGTTGATAATCCACTTCGAGATAGCGCCTTTAGAGACGCGATCTCCCTCTCTGCCTGTAGCTACGGAGACAAACAGTTGATCTGTTTTCCTTAGCGGTCTGGTTTTATTTACATAGTATAGGACCGCCCTACGCACATCTAGGGTGTGTAGTTTCACCTCAGCCGAGCTTTGCGGGTTTTGGAAGAAAGCCGGAAGCTCGATGGACTGGTTTACATGGAACTTGGATATGAATTTAGGCGAGAACCTAGGGTGTGTGCGTAAAACCAGTTTGTCCTTGTGGATAGTAAAGAAAGGATCTTGCACTGACAGAGCCTGAATTTCACTGACCCTTCTTATGGAGGTAATGGCTACTAAGAAGGCCGTTTTATAAGTCAGGTGTTTGAGACTACTTTTATGCATGGGTTCGAATGGGGGTCCCATGAGCTTAGCTAGCACCACGTTGAGGTCCCATCCTGGCGGTGGGTTCGAAATAGGAGGGTGAAGTCTCTTTACTCCTTCCATGAAGGCTTTAACCACTGGCACTTTCCACCACGAGACCTTGTTATGGGATGTGGTGTAAGCCGAGAGGGCTGCCAGGTGTACTTTCAGCGAGTTAAAAACCAACCCTGCATCCAGCAGGTGGAGCATGTATGTCACAACGTTGGAAGGAGTGCAATCAACCGGGTTGATTAGTTTATTCTGGCACCAGATAACGAATCTTTTCCACTTATCAAAGTAACAGTGCCTTGTATTTGGTTTCCTGGACTCCTTTAGAATGTCCATACACCTCTGTGGTAATTTGAGATGTCCAAACTCTATGACTTCAGGAGCCATGCTGCTAGGTTCATAGAGTTGGGTTCCTGATGCACTGTTTGACCCTGTTGCTGGGACAGTAGGTTGTACCAGGCTGGGAGTCTGATGGGCTCGCACACCGCCATCCTGCGTAGGTGTGGAAACCATGGTTGTCTCGCCCACATGGGAGCAACTAGGATGAGCGTCATGGATTCCTTGTTCATCTTGTACACCACCTTCCTGATGAGAGGAGTTGGTGGAAAAGCGTACGCAAACATCCCTGACCAGTTCATCCACAGGGCATTCCCTTGGGAGTCCGGCTGGGGGAACCTGGATGCAAATCCTGGGCATTGTTTGTTTTCGCTTGTGGCGAATAGGTCTATAGTGGGGAAACCCCACTGAGAGAAGAGATCTTCTACCACGTCTCTGTGAAGGACCCATTCGTGTTCTTCTGGGAGGGAGTCTCTGCTTAGAGCATCCGCTAGGGAATTGAGCTCCCCTGGAACATGTTGCGATGACAGGAAGATGTTCCGTTTGAGTGCCCATATCCAGATTATCTGGGCAAGCTTGGACAGATTTGGCGAACGAGTCCCCCCTTGCTTGTTCAGATAGAACATGGCTGTCGTGCTGTCCGTCCTGATCTGCACCGACAAGTTCAGTAGATGGGGCTCGAACGCCTTTAGCGCTCGGAATACTGCCAGAAGCTCTAGCAGATTGATGTGGTTCTTGGCTACTGAGTGAGACCAGAGACCCTGAGCTGTGTGGTGGAGATGGTGAGCTCCCCACCCAGTCAGGCATGCATCTGTAGTCACCACGGCTTGTACTTCAGGATCGTAAAAGGGTTTCCCCTTTGCGAGATTCTCTCTTGTCCACCAGTGTAGGCTTTGTACGAGTGTTGGCGAAACGACCACTAGATCGTCCCAATGACCACTTGCCTGAGACCACTGTTTCGCCAACCATTCCTGAATGGGACGCATGCGCAGGCGCGCGTGGGGGACCAGGTAAATGCATGACGCCATCATGCCCAGTAACCGCATAGCTTTGCGTACTGTTATCTGTTGACCTGACTGATAATGCGGAATTTGCAGAAGTATATTCCGAATTCTCTCTTCCGAAGGGAAGGTCAATCCTTTCTGAGTATCTAGGATAGCTCCTAGAAACTGTTTTGAGGTGCTTGGCACCAGACTTGACTTTTTCTCGTTGATAGAGAAGCCTAATTCGTGGAGGAGGTCGATAGTCCTCTGAATGTTTGACCTGCAAATTCCTGGGGTTTCCCCCGTTATGAGCCAGTCGTCCAGATAAGGGTACACCGGGATTGCCTCCCTGCGTAGGTGTGCAGCCGCCACCGCCAGTACCTTGGTGAATACCCTTGGTGCTGAAGCTATCCCGAAGGGCAGTACCTTGAATTGGTAGTGGCGACTGTCCACCTTGAAGCGCAAGTACTTTCTGTGCGCTGGGAGCATGGAAATATGAAAATAAGCATCTTTCATATCCAAGGTTGCCATGTAATCCCCCTTTTTTAGGAGGGGGATTACCTCTTGTAGCGTGGTCATACGGAATTTTTGGGGCTTGACATACTTGTTGGCAGGCCGTAAGTCCAATACTGGGCGCATAGTCAAATCTTTCTTTGGCACAAGGAAGTAAGTTGAATAGATACCCTTGTTTACCTGGAGTCCTGGGACGAGTTCTATCGCGTCCTTTTCTAGCAGAATGGCGATCTCCTCGAGAAGGATCCTTTGATGCTCTAGGGAGTGCACTCTTTGTCGTGGAGGATGGTTCCGGGGACGCTGCAGTAGTTCTATACAATATCCTGCGGATACTGTTGACAGCACCCATCTGTCTGAGGTGATCCCTTCCCAAGCTTGGGTGAAGGTGGAAATGCGTCCCCCTACTGGGGTTGCGTGACAAGGGACCCTGAACTGAGCGTCACTGTTTTGGTGGAGGCGTGCCACCTCCCTTGTTGGGGCTGCCTCTGCCTCTTCCACGACCTCTCTTGTTACCCCTGCCGTAACTCTGGGTAGACTGCTGGTTGTTATTCCATTGTGTACCCTGTCCCTGGGCATAGTTGCCTCTTTGTGAATTTTGGCTGCGTGGGCGACGAAAATTACTGTTCCCCCTCTGGTTAGGGGGTTTGTTGGTAAGCTGGCCAAGGGATTTGAGAGTCTCATATTCATCTTTGGCATTTTTAAGTGCGTCTTCGACCGCTTTCCCAAACAATAGGTCGGGTTCCACTGGCTTGTCTATTAAAGAAGCCTGGGTTTCTGTTTTGAATCCCGACTGCCGTAACCACGCATGTCTTTTGATAACAGTACCTTCTGCTATCAATCTCCCTGCGTTGTCAGCGGCGTCGAAAGTTGCTTTTAAAATGCAACCAGACACGGCTCTCCCCTCTGCCGAGATCCGAGCCAGCTGGCCCTTTAACGGTTCTGGAGCAGAGGCAATGAGCGCCGCGACTTCTTCCCATTGATGGCAATTGTAACTAGCCAACAGGGTGGTGGAATTCGCAATCCTTGCTTGGTAGGCGGACGTTGAGGCTACCTTCCTGCCAAACCCGTAAAGTTTTTTGCTCTCCTTGTCGGGAGGAGCTTCTGATGAAGATAAGGGCGTGCCAGCCCTTTTTCTAGTGTTGGTAACCACTAGGGAATCTGGTTTAAGATGTCCCCTTATATACAGAGGGTCAGACTGGGCTGCCCGGAAAATCTTTTCAATTCTGGGGTTGACAGCTCTGGTGAGGTTCGGATTCACCAGGGAAGGATCTATTCTTCGTTGTATGGATTTGAGGATAGGGATGGTCTGAGCGACCGGTCTTCTCTCTCCTACAAACTCCTCCGCGAAGTCCCTTTCCTCCTGTACACCGTGGGTGTCGATGTGGAAGTGTTCCGCTGCTCGAGCGAGAACCTCGTTAAGGAGGGGCTGGTTATCAACTGGAGAGTCAGTAACTGGGGCTTTGCTTTTTACCGGGGAATCTACTCTGTAAATTTCCTGCTCATCTCCTCCTCCTCCAGGTCCTCATCCTCCGCATAGTAATCTGTCCTGGTTTGT
Source organism: Ambystoma mexicanum (assembly GCF_040938575.1). Lineage (NCBI taxonomy): Eukaryota > Metazoa > Chordata > Amphibia > Caudata > Ambystomatidae > Ambystoma > Ambystoma mexicanum. The sequence goes on along the minus strand of NC_090927.1, from coordinate 255,505,549 downwards.
TCTTCCATAATGTCAAACTCCTGGTCCTCTTCAGGGAAAACTTGTCCCTGGTAACTGGGGAGTGGAGTAGAATATGGAGTGGAGTAAGGCTGAACCTCGAAGGGTTCAGGTCTTTCGAACCGGGGCTTTTTACTTAGCGGGATGGGATCGGAGGAGCCTGAGGGTGTGGCCCCTTGAGGGTTATATGAAAGAAAGTGTTCTGGGTTCTTATCATAAAAATCAGCTAAGGAAGACATCCTAGACATAACCCTGTCTATGTCTTCACTGGACCATTCCCTGGAACAGGGTATTACTTTAGCAGGTGATTTATGGGACTTTTCAAGGGTAGACTTGTGTTTGCTTGTCTGCCTAGGGTGAGAGGATGGCTTTACAGGGGTGGAAGGCTGTGCTTTCCGCTGTTTACCCCCCTCCCCGTGCGTGGAAAAATGTTTTCCCTGTCCCTTGGAGGCCCCAGAGACTTTCGACGCCTGGCGCCGAGGGTCTGGAGAGGTATCTGTGTGCTTCGGGTGTGGGGCCTCACTGGTGTTAACCGCGGTCTCGGTATCTTGGAGCGCGGCCTGGGGGTGGAAGTCGTCTTCGTCTCCCGACGATCGAACTTCCGTTAATGTGTGTAGCGAGGCACTCTTGGCAAGAGTGGATGATTGCCTTGCGTCGTGAGGCGATCTCGATCGAGAGTGCCCAGAGGACGCCGAGTCGGACCGTTCTTTTTGTGCCTCTTTCCGGAAAGTCGACGTCGTCGAGGTCCGGTTGGTCTTAGTCTGTTTAGTGTGTGTTAGGTGTGTAGCGCTTGCGTCGCCGGGGGTCTTCCCCATAGCCGCCCTGCCGGACGACCTTCCGAGGTCGGGGACCTGCGCTCGTCGGCTGTCTTTCGACGCCGTAATGCCCTCGCCGTCCGAAAGTACGGCGTCGCTGCCATCGCTGAAGGCACCCTCCGCTGCCATGGCCTCCTGCCTGGCGTGGTGGGCCCAACGCTTTGTCGAACGGTCCTTAAGTGTCTTAGGTTTAAACCTACTACACGCTCTGCAGTTCGCTTCGGGGTGATCCCTCGGCAAGCAGAGATTGCACGTGGCGTGCCTGTCGACCCAAGGGTATTTGCGATTGCACTTGGGGCAGAATTGAAAAGGGGTACCCTCCATACGCACCTTAAGGCAGCGGGCTGCTAAGTGTAGGAATATATGTAACTATATATCAAGAGTGAAGAGTATGTACCACCCCCCACTCTCCCTACTTGTAAGGGCCGAGGCCAGCGGCCTACTAGGCCCGGGCCGAGGCCAGCGGCCTTCCGAGGCCCAGATCCGTCGTGCAGCAGTCGACGGTCGATGACTTCTCCAGCCGTCGTCGAGGTTGAGGGTCGACGTTGGGGTGGGGAAGGGCAAGAATAAGAATTATAATTATAATAACAGCAAAAGTATGGCTAAGGCCAGGGAACTCCGCAAGATGCTTCCGACCAGTATGGCGGAAAAAAACAATCTGAGGATCCTACACGCGTGAGGGATCTTGGGTACAGTGGACGTCACACTAGGGATAGTATTACTGGCACGCCTGTGTCGACGCCCATTTTCGACTTTCGAAAAACAAACTGTAATACTCCGCAGCTTCCACTAGATGTCGGCCTATGCACAGCATGTGATCTAAGCAGATTCCACAAGCCTCAGAAATATATATATGATACATTACTCACCGTAATCATATTTCTGATGCTTAGATTCACATGCTGTGTATAGGCCGACATCTAGTGGAAGCTGCGGAGTATTACAGTTTGTTTTTTCAAAACTCGAAAATGGGCGTCGACACAGGGCGTGCCAGTAATACTATCCCTAGTGTGACGTCCACTGTACCCAAAATCCCTCACGCGTCCAGGATCCTCAGATTGTATTTTTTCTGACATGAGGTAGCATGAGGAGTAGTGCGAGTACAAGTAATCCAAGGAGATAGATAGAAAGGTAAGACTACAAGCAACCATGCGCCTTCTCTCAGAGGGGAGGAAGGGTGGGTCGCATGTGAATCTAAGCAGATACAAGCATCAGAAATACGATTACGGTGAGTAATGTATCCCTTCTGAGGCTTGTGGAATCTGCTTAGATCACATGCTGTGCATAGATAAGCAAGCAGTACCTGAAGAAGGAGGTGGGATGTGAGAAGGGTCATGAGCAAATAAGTGTTTTAGAACCGCTTGTCCCACTTGTGTATCTGCCTTGGAATGGGTGTCAATGCAGTAATGCTGAGTAAAAGTGTGAATAGAGCTCCAAGTAGCTGCTTTGCATTGGTGTCAAGGGGTACATTTGCAATGAAAGCCAGAGTGGCCCCAATGCCTCTTGTAGAGTGGGCTCTTGGCGTGAAAGGCAGAGTCTTTTCAGAGAGTGAGTAAGACAGCTGGATACAGTTAATAATCCACTTCGAGATGGCACCTTTAGAGACGCGATCCCCCTCTCTGCCTGTAGCTACAGAGACAAACAGCTGATCTGTTTTCCTTAGCGGTCTGGTTTTATTTACATAGTAGAGGACCGCCCTACGCACATCTAGGGTGTGTAGTTTCACCTCAGCCGAGCTTTGAGGGTCCTGGAACAAAGCCGGAAGCTCGATGGACTGGTTTACGTGGAATTTAGATATAAACTTAGGTGAGAACCTAGGATGTGTGCGTAAAAACCAGTTTGTCTTTATGGACAGTAAAGAAGGGATCCTGCACTGACAGAGCCTGAATTTCACTGACCCTTCTTATAGAAGTAATAGCTACTAAGAAGGCCGTTTTGTAAGTCAGGTGTTTGAGACTGCTTTTATGCATGGGCTCGAAAGGGGGGCCCATGAGCTTAGATAGTACCACATTAAGGTCCCACCCTGGTGGTGGGTTTGAAATAGAGGGGTGAAGTCTCTTTACTCCTTCCATGAAGGCTTTAACTACTGGTACTTTCCACCACGAGACCTTGTTATGGTAAGTGGTGTATGCCGACAGGGCTGCCAGGTGTACTTTCAGTGAGTTAAAAACCAGTCCTGCATCCAGCAGGTGGAGCATGTGGAAGGAGTGCAATCAACTGGGTTGATTTGTTTACTCTGGCACCAGATAACGAACCTCTTCCACTTGTCAAAGTAGCAGTGCCTTGTGTTTGGTTTCCTAGATTCCTTTAGGATGTCCATACACCTCTGTGGTAAATTGAGATGTCCAAACTCTATGACCTCAGGAGCCATGCTGCCAGGTTCATTGAGTTGGGTTGCTGATGCACTGTTTGACCTTGGTGCTGGGACAGTAGGTTGTACCAGGCCGGAAGTTTGATGGGCTCGCACACCGCCATCCTGTCATGATCTCTGCTTCCAAAAGGTCAGGGTTTTCCCAACTCCCTTGGAAGCAGATCCATAACCCAGGTTCCGAGTGCCAACCAGTCCCAATTGGGACCTTTTGGTCCCAGTCCTGGCGCCAGTGGCACCAGGCTCATAAATATGCCCAGTCCCAGCGCTGGAAGCGCCGGGCTCATAATGCTTGGGTGGACTTACCTGCAGCAGACCATGCTGCTTACTTGCCTGCCAGTTGAGCCTCTGATCCTCTTCTGTTTGGAACTACTTTTCCTGTTGGGTGGGGCAGGAGCCACTCCCTAGGTTCAGAACACTGGAACTCTTCTGGAAAGCAGGAACTCTTTTCTTATCTAGGCGTGGCTGTGGAAGGAGACACCTAAGCACTACAGGAGGCTATTTAAACCACACCCGATGGATGAATCTTGCTTTGCGTTACTCTGCATCCTCTGCAGCAGAACGCTCATCGTGTCTTCTGCATCTGATCCTGGGCCTAAGGAAAAAGGCTTACCATCCTGAATCCAGTCTTCAGCAACACCTATAAAGACAAGAAAGAACAGGTTAGCATTACGGTCTTCAGTGACAGCTCTTCACTTACCTGGTCCATCGGCTGTCACCAACGCCTCGCGCTGCATTCCGGCATCTGAAAGACAAAGGCTTACCTACTCTTCGTGCGCTCCGGAGGTCTTCGCACTGCATTCCGGCATCTGAAAGACAAAAGCTTACCAACTCTTCGCACGTTCCGGAGGCCTTTGGCGCTGCATCCCGCATCTGAAAGACAAAACAAGGTGCGTTTAAAGACATTGGGGAACTTTAATACTCACGTGCCATTACTCCTTTGCACATCTAACCCAGTGGGTATTCCGGCACCCTGCAGCCGCTCCGAACTTGTACCTGCCAAAATAAAAAGACAGTTAGAGCGCAGCGTGAAGCAGGCAACAAGCGCTTACTTACGTGCTTCCAGGCGCTTCTATTCATCACACGGGCTCCATCTTCAACTCACTTCAGCCCGTCATCCGCCATCGCCGGAACCCTGCAAAACAAGAGACATCATTACTAAAGACTTTAAAGACATTAGAATTACTCGAAACTTACCGTTCGTGCAGTAAACGACGGACAGCAGTCCTCTGAAGTCAAGAGGCCTGCTCCCCTTATCCAGTGAAGAAACTGGTTACAGCACCCTGCCCCGAGGCAGATGGAGAGCACGGCGTTCACTTATCTAAGGTGAGAGCGTTAACCTTTGGGGTTCTACAGGAGAAGAGAAAGGGAAGAAGAGAAAGACATTCAATAACCCAGTTCATTAATCCCATATTTTCTATCTGCAGACATCTTACCCTTCGAGTCAGACATACAGTGCACAGAGGTCCAGCCCAAAGAGCCAGCCGTGTGTTACACATCACCTTTGAAGATACGGTATACGCCCAGTCAAGACCGGCGCCTCTACGGGAATCAGGTGAGCGTTACACATCCTGCTTAAGTGTGGGAACCACGGTTGTCTTGCCCACATGGGAGCAACTAGGACGAGCGTCATCGACTCTCTGTTCATCTTGTTGACCACCTTCCTGATGAGAGGAGTTGGTGGAAAAGCGTACGCAAACATCCCTGACCAGTTCATCCACAGGGCGTTCCCTTGGGAGACTGGTTGGGGGAACCTGGATGCAAATCCTGGGCATTGTCTGTTTTCGCTTGTGGCGAATAAGTCTATAGTGGGGAAACCCCACTGAGAGAAGATATCTTCTACGACCTCTCTGTGTAGAACCCATTCGTGTTCCTCTGGGAGGGAGTCTCTGCTCAGAGCATCCGCTAGGGAATTGAGTTCCCCTGGAACATGTTGTGATGACAGGAAGATGTTCCGTCTGAGTGCCCATATCCAGATTTTCTGGGCAAGCTTGGACTGATTTGGCGAACGAGTCCCTCCTTGCTTGTTCAGGTAGAACATGGCTGTCGTGCTGTCCGTCCGGATTTGCACTGACAGGTTTAGTAGGTAGGGCTCAAACGCTTGAAGCGCTCTGAATACTGCCAGAAGCTCTAGCAGGTTGATGTGGTTCTTGGCCACTGAGGGAGACCGGAGACCCTGAGCTGTGTGGTGGAGATGGTGAGCTCCCCACCCTGTCAGGCATGCATCGGTAGAGACTACTGCCTGTACTTCGGGATCGTAAAAGGGTTTCCCCTGTGCAAGATTCTCTCTTGTCCACCAGTGAAGGCTTTGTACCAGTGTTGGCGAAACGACCACTAGATCGTCCCACTGACCACTTGCCTGAGACCACTGTTTCGCCAACCATTCCTGCATGGGACGCATGCAAGGCGCGCTTGGGGGACCAGGTAAATACATGACGCCATCATGCCCAGCAAACGCATTGCTTTGCGTACCGTTATTTGGTGACCGGACTGATATTGCGGAATTTGCAGTAGTATATTCCAAATTCTTTCCTCTGAAGGAAATGTCAACCCCTCTTGAGTATCTAGGATTGCTCCTAGGAACTGTTTGGAGGTGCTTGGCACCAGGCTTGACTTTTTCTCGTTGATTGAGAAGCCTAATTCGTGGAGGAGGTCAATAGTCCTTTGAATGTTTGTCCTGCAAATTACTGGGGTTTCCCCCGTTATGAGCCAGTCGTCCAGATAAGGGTACACCGGGATTGCCTCCCTGCGTAGGTGTGCAGCCGCCACCGCCAGTACCTTGGTGAATACCCTTGGTGCCGAAGCTATCCCGAAGGGCAGTACCTTGAACTGGTAGTGCCGACTGTCCACCTTGAAGCGCAAGTACCCTCTGTGCGCTGGGAACATGGAAATATGAAAATAAGCATCTTTCATATCCAAGGTTGCCATGTAATCCCCCTTTTTTAGGAGGGGGATTACCTCTTGTAGCGTAGTCATTAGAAACTTTTGGGGCTTGACATACTTGTTGGCAGGCCGTAAGTCCAATACTGGGCGCATTGTCAAATCTTTTTTTGGCAAAAGGAAGTAAGTTGAATAAATACCCTTGTTTACCTGGTGTCCCGGGACGAGTTTTATCGCGTCCTTTGCTAGCAGATTGGCGATCTCCACGAGGAGAATCTTCTGATGTTCTAAAGAGTGTACTCTTTGTTGTGGAGGATGGTCCCGGGGACGCTGCAGTAGTTCTATACAGTACCCTGTGAATACTGTTGACAGCACCCATCTGTCTGATGTGATCCCTTCCCAAGCCTGGGTGTAGTTGGAAATGCATCCCCCTACTGGGGTTGCGTGAGAAGGGACCCTGAACTGAGCGTCACTGCTTTGGTGGAGGCGTGCTGCCTCCTCTACTGGGGCTGCCTCTGCCTTTACCACGTCCTCTCCTATTACCCCTGCCGTAACCCTGGGTAGACTATTGGCTGTTGTTGTTCCACTGTGTACCCTGCCCCTGGGAATAGTTTGATCCTCTCTGGGAATTTTGGCCACGTGGGTGACGAAAATGTCCATTCCCTCTCTGGTTAGGGGGTTTATTGGTTAGTTGGCCAAGGGACTTGAGTGTCTCATATTCGTCCTTGGCATGCTTCAGCGCGTCCTCGACCGCCTTACCAAACAACAGATCGGCTTCCACCGGTTTGTCCAACAATGATGCCTGGGTTTCTGCCTTAAAACCAGACTGCCGTAACCACGCATGTCTCTTGATAACAGTACCTTCTGCTATCAATCTGCCTGCGTTGTCCGCGGCGTCAAAAGTTGCTTTTAAAATGCAACCAGACACGGCTCTACCCTCTGCTGAAATTCTTACTAACTGGCCCTTTAAGGGTTCTGGTGCAGAGGCTATGAGTGCCGCGACTTCTTCCCACTGATGGCAGTTGTAGCTGGCCAACAGGGTGGTGGAGTTTGCAATCCTGACGTTGAGGCTACTTTCCTGCCGAAACAATATTTTTTTTTGCTCTCCTTGTCTGGAGGAGCTTCGGACGATGACAAGGGTGTTCCAGCCCTCTTACGAGTGTTAGTGACAACCAGGGAGTCTGGCTTCAGATGTCCTCTTATATAGAGAGGGTCAGACTGGGCTGCCCTAAAAAGTTTTTCAACTCTGGGATTGACTGCTCTGGTGAGGTTCGGGTTCACCAGGGACGGGTCTATTCTTCGCTGAATAGACTTAAGGATAGGGATGGTCTGGGCAACAGGCCTCCTTTCTCCCACTAACTCCTCGGTGAAGTCCCTCTCCTCCTGGACACCGTGGGTGTCAATATGGAAATGTTCTGCTGCTCGTGTGAGAACCTTGTTCAGGAGGGGTTGGTTATCGAAAGGGGAGTCGGTAACCGGGGCTTCCTTCTCTACCGGGGAATCTACTCTGTAGGTTTCAGGGTCTTCCTCTTCCTCTTCTTGGTCCTCATCATCCCCATAGTAGCCCGTCCCGGTTTGCTCTTCTACCATGCCAAATTCTTGGTCCTCACCAAAGGAAGTCTCTCCTTGATACTGTGAGTATGGCCGTGAGTATGGTTGTACATCGAAGGGGTCCGAAGACCTCATATGTGTCTCAAACCGGGGCTTCTTACTCGGGGGGATAGGATCATTAGAGCCTGAGGGTGTAGACCCTTGTGGATTATATGAAAGCAAATGGTCTGGATTTTTATCATAAAAGTCTGCCAAAGAAGACATCCTTGACATGACCCTATCTATGTCATCACTCGACCATTCTTTGGAACTGGGAATGACTCTCTCAGAAAGTCTAGGAGACTTATCCTGAGTAGACTTGCTGGTTTTAGAAATAGCAGCAGACTTGGGCTTGTCTGTCTGTTTAAGAGGAGTAGAGTGTTTTACAGGTGTGGAAGAGTGCAGTGGCTGCTTCTGCTATTTTCCCCCCTCCCCGTGAGTGGAAGAGTGTTTTCCCTGTCCCTTTGTGGTTCCGGAGGTTTTCGACGCCTGGCGTCGAGGATCGGGGGTAGAGTCCCTGTCCTTCGAACGTGGGGCCGCGCTGATCTTGTCTCCGGGCTCCGACTCCTGGAGAGCGGCCTGGGGGTGGAAGTCGTCTTCGTCCTCCGACGATCGAACTTCCGTTAGCTTAGGGAGCGAGGCACTCTTGGCAAGAGTGGATGATTGCCTGGAGTCGTGCGGCGATCTTGATCTAGAACGCCCAGAGGACACCGATTCGGACCGTTCTCTATGTGCCTCTTTCCGAGAACTCGACGTCGTCGAGTCTTGGTTGGACTTCGTGTGTTTTGTGTGAGTGGTGTGTGAAGCCCTTGTGTCGCCGGGGGTCTTCCCCATAGCCTCCCTGTCGGACGACCTTCCGAGGTCGGGGACTTGCGCTCGGCTGTCTTTAGACGCCGTAATGCCCTCGCCGTCCGAAAGCACGGCGTCGCTGCCATCGCTGAAGGTGCCCTCCGCCGCCATGGCCGCCTGCCTGGCGTGGTGGGCCCAACGCTTCGTCGAACGGTCCTTAAGTGTCTTAGGTTTAAACCTACTACACGCTCTGCAGATCGCCTTGGGGTGGTCCCTCGGCAAGCAGAGATTGCACGTGGCGTGCCTGTCGACCCAAGGGTATTTGCGATTGCACTTGGGGCAGAATTGAAAAGGGGTACCCTCCGTACGCACCTTGAGGCAGCGGGCTGGAAAGTGTAGGAAATGTATAAGATGTACCTATATACCAAGAGTGCAGAGTATGTCCAACCCCCCACTCTCCCTACTTGCAGGGCCGAGGCCAGAGGCCTTCCAAGGCCCGGGCCGAGGCCAGAGGCCTTCCAAGGCCCAAATCCGTCGTGCAGCAGCCGACGGTCGAATTCTTCTCCAATCCGGCGTCGAGTGTCGAAGTTCGACGTTGGGGTGGGGAAAGGATGTCAATTTATCGATATTTTAGCAAAAGTATGGCTAAGGCCAGGGGACTCCGCCAAATGCTTCCGACCAGTATGGCGGAAAAAAACAATCTGAGGACCCTAGACGCGTGAGGGATCTTGGGTACAGTGGACGTCACACTAGGGATAGTATTACTGGCACGCCCTGTGTCGATGCCCAGTTTCGAGTTTCGAAAAAAACAAACTCATACTACGCAGCTTCCACTAGATGTCGGCCTATGCACAGCATGTGATCTAAGCAGATTCCACAAGCCTCAGAAATATATATATATTGTGGGATGTTTTTACCCATGCAGCCAAGCCCTACCATAAAACTGTGCAGTACTGGCATGGAAAACATCATGATGGCCAGAACTCCCCAGAGAGTGCACAGGGAAAACATGAAGAATAGGCTGCCACCCATGTTTGCCTATGTTGTGAGCACAGGAGGGCACTGCCTAAAACCACCATTGGGCTACACACACAGTAGCCTGAAACCATTGGGAATGGCAATGCTGATTGCCAAAAGCAACCCAGAACTGTGGGGAATTAATTTTCTTAATGTCAAAAATGGATGCAGTACTGGTGCTCACCACTATCAGAAAGCCAGCGTTTTAAAACCACCAGACTTTTGTGTAAAACTGAACAAATGAACCGAAACCAGGCCAAGGAAAGACTTGCTAAGAGGTGGATACAATGTAAAACTATATTCTGAAATGACTTGAAGGAAGTAATTATTTAATGTATACATAAAAAATAGCTGCATGTAAGTTGGATTTGAATGTAGAAAACTGGGAACTAAAGTGACATTTAGCTGAATTCTGCCTGACAACTACCCCCGACAGGAGTTGAACTGGCTCAACAACTCTTCCCAGGCCTGGCTGCATCCTGCTGGCCCCACCAAAAGGAGATCACATGGCCCTGTTGATTGAAAGGGGAGTGGCACCTGGGGACTGCAGGGAACTGAACAATGGGCCTTCTTCTTTGGCTCAGGAAAATGTTACATTGGGGGGGGGTCGTAAAATGGCTTCCTCTTGGGAGAAACTGGGAGGGGCAGTGCCTCTGCTAGCAAGCTGAGCTTGGGGGAAGTGGATAAACCAATTATTCCACCATGTGATGTGGGAAGCCACACCCCTTTTTGACCAGGGCATAATTTTAAAAAGATAGATAACTCATAGTGCGGACTGGTCAAAATTATATAAGTAATATCATTATTTTTGTGATTTTTCTGTGCACGTTTTAAGAGGTGTTAGGACCCTGTGGTGTATTCTGGGGGGTTGCTAGCGGAGTATAGGGTCTTACTCCAAATGTCTGCATGTTAAAAATCTGACACTTCATCAATTCATGTCCATACTCCTTGCGCACATTTGTGTAATTTTTGGTAAATGTCCGATATTGGTAAACCGACCAAAAAGCGCAAAATGTTGTCATTTCTGAATCCCAGCTCGCAGGAACATGGGGCTTAAACAGAGACCTGTCTTAATTCATCTGTAATACGTACATGTAATGTCAACCACTTGTGTATCTGGGAAATATGTATTTGAATCAAATATAGATTTGTGGGCAAATTGACCAGGGGAGGATCCTCTGACCCATAAACAGACCTCATCATGATGACAATCCATTTCCTTCCCCCAATCATGGGAGAGGGGAGAATTGGGCCAATGACAAGTAGAGACGGGCAGGCTCAGTTATGCCACGCACACACCCACTTTCTAAACACACAACAGACAGTGCAGGACAGGTAGAGACATTCACTTTCCACTTTTTTGCGGGACGCTTTGCCGGGAGACTCCAGACTTCAAATCCATCAACCTCCAGAGATCAGAGATCCAGAGAGACCAGAGATCCAGAGAGACCAGAACTGTGCAGTGTTGTGAGCAGAACCAGTGCTTGACAGACCCAGAGAGCAGAGCTGACCCAGGTAGCCGGGACTTCAGAACCACCCGCCGTAAGTCCCGTCCAACCAGACCTTGACGGCTTATTTAAAAAATATAGTGTGAGTACTCACTGTGCAAGACTAATCTCTTAGTTTAAAATAATCTAATTAAAACTATTTTAACCTATTTAGAACTACCTCATAGGAATCGTGTGTGTCATTCTGTCCTTTTTAAAGCTGAAAACTGTCACCTGTCATTTTGAACTTTTAAATTTCAAATCCGAAAAACTACCTTGACTAAATCGGCCGTAGCTCCGGAACCGTTTGTGCTAGGAACGAGATTTAACTTGCATATTAAAGCTAAGATTCTTATAGGGCCTCCGTAATTACGCTCGATGCACACGATTACATTTGCCGCGATTTGACATTTTGCACAATTTCAGCCACGTGTAAAAATCAGCAGCTCCTTGCTTTCCTTTGCTAAAATTCGTTTTAACCTGCTAGTTACTCATAGAGCATTGCTAAAGTGAGCCTGAACTAATATAAACTAGATATCACCCACCCTGAACCTCTAGAGGGAATTAAAAGCCTTTTTTCCTCTAAGCTTCTAGGGGGGAACTGCATTTCGTATTGCATTTTGTTGGGATTCTTGAAGACTGTGTGCTCTCCTTCCATTTCTTACATTGCAAAAGGGGGGGGGGGTGAATTGCCAGAGAAAAAGTGATTATATTATCTTCTGCTAAATCATATCAAGTTATTTCTGTACTGCATTTTATTCATCATTGCATTGTCCTTGAAGCCATAAAAGCATTCTCAGTTACTTCATCCTCTCTATATCACTTCTAAGCCATCAAAAAGAGTGTACCACTGGAACATTATCCATTGCTGATTACTGCTCATATTCACAAGTGTACTATCCATTATCAATTTATTTATAGAAGTGTGATAGATATATATATTGTTTAATTTTTCAAATAAACCTTTTAAATTTGCAAAACAAGCCTACTTCTTGGCTCAGTGGGGTCGAGGGGGATTCTAAGAGAGGGGTGTTATACAAGGGTTCATCATCCAGATTATAACTTGCCATAAAAATACATAAATAAGGGCTTCCCTTGGGCATCCCAGACAAGGCACTGACTTAGTGGGATTGCTTGATTGGAGTCACTTACAATTATATATATATATATATATATATATATATATATATATATATATATATATATATATATTCGGTCAATTGTGAAAAGGTCAATTGTGACCCTTTAAATTCGGTCAATTGTTAATTCGAACAATTGTAAACAAACAATTTGGGTAATACCGTATGAAATCCTCCCATGCTCTCCTGTATGCCTCCCTAGTTGTCAGGGCAAGCGAACCCTCCACCAATGCAAGCGCTCTCCGATTCCTATCTTCCACAGCTCCTCTGGAATCTGCTGCCCCTCCTGTTCCGCTCCTGGAGCCAATCCACGAAATCTCTGCCATTGAAAACGAGATAATGCATCAGCGATGCCATTATCCTTCCCCGGCACATGTGTTGCCTTAAACACCACATTCCATTCCATGCAACGCAGAACAAACTCTCTCATCAGTCTCGTCACCCCCTGATCCCTTGCTGACTGCCTGTTCACCACATGAACCACGCATTCGTTGTCAATGTTGAAATTCACTTTCCTGTTCTGCAACTCCTTCCCTCACAACTCCATTGCAACCAGCAAAGGAAAGAATTCAAGAATTGCTATGCTCCTTCCTTCCTTCAACCAAAACGATGGCCACTTCTCCGCGCACCACTTTCCTCCTCAAAACCTCCCGCACCTGCTGCATCTGAAAATATCTGCACTTCCCATGACACCGGATCTCCCTGCAGCCACATGGACACCCCATTAAAACTCTCCAAAAAAACACAGCCAAATCCTACAGTCTTCCCAAACTACACCCGATACCCTTACCCGATGATGTGGGCACTTTGCTCGCGCCATGTTTCAATAAAAAGTCCACCCTGGGGCCACCACCTTGCATGCAAAATTCAAATGCCCCACCATTCCCAGCAGCCAGAAATTCTCCGGGTGCACCGGCAACAACCTGAAAGCTGCCTTAATGTCACACCTGGCCATGAAAGCCCCACACCCAGCTTTCCTCACCAAATCCACCACCTGGCCCACACTTGCGTATACAACCCCGCACTCCTCCGGAGCAATGAAATCATTGACATGACAAGTGGTGTATCAATCTAAATTCCCACAGGGCTTTCTTGGGTACAACACCCAGTGAGGATACCACTAAATCTCCCGGCAGATCATCAAATGGCCCTACTACCCTCCTCACTGCTATCTCCTTGCCCAGTTTCTCTCTCACCACCACCACATTTTCCTTGGCAGACTTCAAATTTTCTGCCCACTGACGCACCCTTGGCCTCTGGTAACCCAGCCTGAAACCATGACAAAAACCTTCTCCCAAAATTTCAGCCCCTTCCCTGTCCAGATAAAATTCCAACCACTTCTCCAGCAAATCCAATTTAATTGGCGTAAAAGTCTTTCCCCACAAACCCTCTGCCGGATCCTCTCCCCCTCCCCCTGTCTCCTTGTTGGAAACACTGCGTGAGTGCGTGCTTCCCTGCACATTTGCTACATTCATATCTGAACCTACATAAGCTCCTTGTGCAGCCGTCCTTGTTAAATACCCAACATGCCGCTGATGGGGAGGGCGACCAAGAAAGGGCCGGAAATGCACAAGCAAACCACTTGCTGTGTGCAATGTCGGGGCAGGCCTCGTCAGTGCCATCCATTGCAGCCATAGATACATGTCTATTTCCCCCCAGACCGCCTGGCTGTCCTCTGCCATCCTTGCTCTAAATTCTTCATCGTAACGCACCCACGCAAAGCCCCCGAAACTTGTAAATGCCTTTCTAATCACATCCATGTATTTTAGCATAGCCACGCATCGCTCCGGAAATTTCTCGCAATAGACACTCACGTCGATAATAAATGCTGACGTCCAATTTTCAATTGTCACTGGGACCCTTGGACACGAGGCCAATTCTCTCTCCTCTTCCTTACATCCCTCTTTTGCTCTCACTTCCCTATGAAGCAGCTTAAAAGCATCCACAAATTCCCCTGCCTGAATCTTATCCTAGTTGCTGTCATCAAGTGTGCTCCCAAAGGTTTTGTGACGCCCATGTATGGTAGCTTGTTCTCCTTGCCCTTCACCTCAACCTCTTTCTTTTGAAACCTGTACCTCGAGCGCCAATGGCTCAATCCCCTTGTCCGTTTGTACCTCCACCGAGCAATTTTTCCCTTCTCCCACCAAGGCTCCAATAGCCTGTACAGCAATCTCTCTCCTTACCCCTTGCAATCAACCCCTTGCAATCCAGACCCTTCACTTCTTACCCCCGTTCTCGTGTCCCCCCTCTGCCATGCAGTTGACCAGTCCCCTTCCCGCTCACCTCTTTCCGCCCTACCATCGCCCGTCTGCGGCCTGGCCTCCACTCCGATGCTCCTCATCTCCTTCCTTACTGGGCTCCTGCTGCGGGGACAAAACATGTCAGCAGTCTCACCAAGCCAATTATTCCCCCGACCTCTTGCCCCCCAACCCCCTTGCTCCCGTCTTTCACAATCCCACCTAAAGCCCCTTCTCGCCCTTCCCCTCCTCCTTACTGCCCTATATCCTTCATCCTCCCACTGCCCCACATATTCCTCCATCCCATCTTCATCACCCCTGAAATACCATTGCTGCTGCGAGCATATGCTCGGGTTGAGTAGATCCTCTTCTTGTGATCCCGGGGCGTCCGCCCCGCCACTCCTTTGGCGTCTTCTCGGCGGGGTCGCAGAAACCCCTTCCTGGTCCTCTTCTCTCAGGTGAGGTGTCCTCTCCTCCACGCTGTGATCTTTGTCGCTAGGGGCAGTGCTGTGCCCTCTAGACTGTCCTTGCGCCGTTCGAGTAGGAGCCGTTCCTAAACCCTCTCCATATTCATCCTCTCGAACAGCGGCGGCTGCTCTGTGCCCTCCGCCTGAAATCCTCCTAGCCAGGGAGACAGGGGGGGCGTTCCACGCCCCTCCCTAACCTCACTAATTGAGGGACCTCTCTCTCCTCCTCCCACCTGCAATCTTCTGCAGGGATTTACCCCCCTCGCCCCTCTGTCCTGTCACCCCACTCTGCACTCCATCACCTCCACCTTCGTGGCCCCCCCGACCTACCCCTTTTTGGACACTCCTAACATCCCCTACCTCCACCTGTTCATTATGCACCACAGCTCTATCTGACCACCCACCCAACTGCACTTCCCCCTGGGTGCTCTCCTGTCAATCTCCCTCCTCATCTTCCTGCCCCTAGATTCCCAGACCTCCCCTCTACCAGCCGCAGGGGTGCAAGCCAACACTGCCGCGAGAGCCCCTTCTGCCGCTGCTCTCCGCTGCGGCCTACCCCCACCTTCCTCCCCATCCAGCTGGGCCTTAGATGCCCTGCTAATAATCTCCAGGGCCTCCCTCAGCACCCTGGCATCCACCAATCCCTTCTTACTAGCTCCCTGGCACACCATAGTGCACCAAATAATATGGCTGTGCACTAAAATATGCCCCTTAACTGGTCACCTAGCTGCACTAAACCCCAGAGCCAGCACCTACGCGTGGACAACTTACCACTAAACTGGTATGCCCTGAAAAAGGGGGCATGCCCCAACAATACAGCCCTATTATATAAAGAGATAATTAACTCTTCTTATATCAATAATGAATTATTAAAACTTATTTGAAGAAACTGCACAGATCTGACAGACAACACAGAAATGCGGTGCGGTCCCTGTAAGGGATCTGCACTGCCTCCTGCATCCAACGCCTGCTACCGTGCTAATGCAGCACAGATCAGCACGAACTAGGCTGATAACGCCCTATCAACAGAAACAGGCGCTGCAACAGGGGCGGGATGGCCCCGGCGCGGCTTTGCACACACTTTAAACTAATTCCCCAGAGCGCGTGGACCAGCGGCTGCCTCCCCACCTAGGAACACACAACACAGAGCTGGGGATGGGAACCCTGCTCCACCAACTGCCAGGTGCCCGATAATGCCGACGACAGCAGCTGCCTCCCCAACCAGAAACACAACACAAGCAGAAACGGGAATTCTGCTCCCCTGCCAACGGCTGCTATATGAGGCCACCGACGGCTCCGGTAAGGGGGGGTACCTTATCTACAGTACCCCCGGCTATTTGATAGCTCCCCTATTGCATCCGGTTCTCTGAATCCTGGTTCTCTCCAAAAATGCTTTTCAGCAACAATTGTATGTTCAAGATGTCCAATTTCATGGAGTTGGAGGAGTCTTCCATTTATGAAATGATGCGGTCAGCTTTGTCAATCCTTGATCCATGTTTATCCAGATTACCATACAGGTGATCTCAATTTCATGTAAGTCTGTCAAGTTGTGCATCAAGGGAATTAATACCAGCTCTTAATTGGGTGAGTAAACATCTCTTTAATGTCAGGATCTGCTCCTTGTAGGGTAAATGACATCGTGAATGTGGTGTGCAGTCTTTTTACTTCTTACCTTCCCATGCGGTTACAAAAGGGAGCTCAGACTAATGACAATCAGGCTCACACATCACAACAGCTACTTCAGAGCAACACCTGAGACCCTTGCACAGGGAGTGTTTGCAGAACACATGTCACGTTTGCAGAATATCTTATTGGTGGTAAAATATCAGGAGTGACATTATTTTGCGCTGCTGTTGAGACAAGGAGTAGAGGCTTTGGTGTTCCACACCATCACGTCCATGACACACCACAACTGAGGCCCGGCAAGACAAGGGCACATCTTGACAGTTCCGGATGAGGGACCCATGGGGAGAGGGAGGTCAATCACTCCACCACAAGGTCCCAATTCTGGGCTGTGAGGGATCAGAAATGAGAGGCACACACAAAGTGGTAATATTCTCAACAGCAGTAATTTTATTAACGGATAGGGTCTTGGATAAAGGCCTAACTTTCCCTATCCTAAAGTGAATGTCCCTTCCTATGAAACTAAAACGAAAGCAGGCTGACCTTGTGTTCAAACGAAATCTGACCCTCACACTAATATACACAATCAAAAGGTGCAAGGTAAAGGTTTCAAATTTCAATTCAACAAAGATGTACAAAAACCTAAACATATAACTTCAACAAAAACAACCCTTGTGTCCAGGGGGTTGTTCCGTCCCCTGGATTATTTCAGGAAAATTGCTCAAAATGTTCTGTTTCAACAATAGTCTCTTAAAGGTAATGAATGAAAATGTCTTGTTCATCTAATGCTTTCTTCAGGATAGCAAAACAAATGTCTCTTCCATAACCCTGGTTAGAATATAACAAAGAGAAAGTCTGTCCTAGTCGTTGAGGATCGCAACACAGAAGGTCTATTATGCAACACTGTTTGGAATATAGCAAAGAAAAGTCTTTCCCAATATTCAGGATGGTTAAGCAAATGTCTTTTCTCCAATGTTGGCGAAAGTACAGCAAAAGGCAGGTCTTTTCTAATTCTCTGGCTGACAAAATGGTCAATTTAAACAACTTCATATGAAAAGGTTTCTCTTTACACACCAGTTCAAAATGGGTTTCCCGGTATACTCTGCTGCCAGGAAAACTCTCACTGAATCTCTTGATACCCTGGTTTACTTTCCTGCCAGGAATATCTCTCTTTTGACTCATGCTGATACCCTGGTGTACTCTTCTGCCAGGTATCTCTTTACAAAAAGGTTCACTACCTGATCCTCTTATCAGGTCTCTGCAACATTCACATTCCTCTTGGGTATTACACAATTTTACATGTTCAATAATAACATTGTTGACTTCGGTTATTACTTCTAACAATTTCCCCCATACTGATATTCCATACATGAGGGTTTGTTCAAGCTCTGACAACATTTCTTTCACTCGCTCTTGGCAATGCGTGTCCCAGGCTCCTCCCAACTGGCATCTCATATCAGGAGAATTGTACCATATTTGCTTTTACTTTTCAATTCTATCTGGTTGGTTTTCAAATACGCTTCCCAATTGTTCATTAACGTGTTTGCACGTCCCGGGGATCCGCACTCGTTTAGGTTGTGTGAGACAGGCATGGTATCAAGAAAGACACAGACTCAAAGCTGTTCGTTTCAAAACCTTTATTTACTAAGGTTCCTGGGTTGGTGTAATACCTGACTGGCCCCAACTCTAAAGGGGTGGTTCCCTTACCTGATGTTTCTAAAGGCAGTCGATGTCCAAAAGTCCAAAATAAAAGCATGTCTGTGTCTTAAGTGATGAATGCTGTCACTCTACAAAAATGTGATAGGAAGTCTTTTAAAAAGGAAAATAGTGGTACAACAGAAAATAGGAAACCAAGGTTGGTTTCAGGCGGTCTTCTAGCCAGGTGTCGTTTGGACAACGTCACAAAAATGAGTTCAATCAACAAGGGCTGTTCATAGGACCTTCTCCAAAGAGCCCTTGCAATATTCTCAAATGACTTAATTGTCTTTGGTTCCTTGAGGTTACCTTCCCCAAGCTTGAACTTGTCCAAGTCCCAAACACCACAAAAGAAATATAACAGTTCCTTTTGAAGCCTCTCAGGGTTCCCTTTCCCAAGCTCAGGCACCTTTCAGTTCCCAACACAAATTCAGTTATGTCAATATGTCCTATGCATTTCCATCAATATCATAAAATAATAAGTCTTCCACTTTGCTAGGCCTCTCAGGGTTGCCTTCCCCAAGATTAGGCCCCTTTTTGGTTTCAAGCACAAGTTCAACTGGTCAGGATGTACCTTTCCTTTTAAACACAGTTCTTTCACACACACTTCACTTGTGGGTACAATTGGAGACTTTCGAAACTGCCTGGTTCTTTGCTCCTCCTAGGCATGACCACTCTGATCTGTAACCCCTCTCTTTATTCCTTACTCATCATTTTAAACATTTCACCTTCTGGTGCTTCCTGAACCCCTTATTGTGTTCCTTGGCTTCTCTCTCGTGCACACTTGCATTTTCCCTTTGCTGTTCCTTTTATTCCACTATGCATTCTTGCGCCTTCCTTTGCTTTCTTATTGTGCCTCTTGATCACCTCACATCCTTTTGTTTCACTGTGCACTCTTGCACTTGTCCGTTTCCTTTCCTGTGCTGCTCCTGCACACTTAACACACTCTTCTCTTTTCACTGTGCACACTTTGAGCTTCTCTTTAAATTCTTCACATGCCTTTCTTTCGCATTTCTTTTCTTCCGGGCCACTAGCGCAACTTCCTTCCTTCCATTTCTCTTCTACATGTTTCTTACATTTTCTGTCTTTCGTACACTTCATCTTACTTTACACTCTGTGCTGCTTTAAAACTGTGTCTTTCTCCCGCTCTGCTTCAGCTAAATTCATGCTCCAGAGTTACATTCTCTCACCGGGCAGCGTTACGTTGACAAGTGGTTCCTCTGGATACATTGGGTGCACAGGTCAGGGTCTCGCCACCTGCCCCTCGGACATCCTTTGGACCGGCACACGTCCCAAGTGAAAGAGCAATTTCCCAAATGCCACAAGCAGGATACAGGCTGACTGCAGCTCCTTGGAAGCACGGCTCCCTAGCCATGCTACAGCCCCTCACAAACACCGAGCCAGCATCTCAGCACGCCCTTCTCCTCCAGGCTTTAACTCCTGATGCTAGCTGCTCCTTGGCTTCTCGGGTCTGTTCAGCATCCCCAGCCCACTCTCCTTGTGAAACACCACACTTTTTATAGTTGAACAGTCGAGTGGAGTGAGGTGTGAGCGGTCATTATTAAATGCATGACCCTGCCCATTAGTGGGACAGCTTGAGTACTTTTGATAGTAGGTTTCCCTTACTTTCCCCATGTTGTTTCTAAGGGTAATCTTTACTGCTCTTAGTCACCTCCTCCTCGTCTCAGTATTTGTTGGAAATGGGAAAGGGAAGATGGGGTGAACTTGAAAATACCCCATGAAGGCTGAGGAAGAATGGGTGGGATATTATTGTTACTGGGGAAATACCATTTCTCGCCCTTGTATATCCTCCTCCCAACCCCTCGTGACCCTCCACTCAGACGATCTCCCCCACCCCCTCGCTTGTCCACTTCCAGGGCCGGGATCCAAATGCGATGGACCTTCCATGGCCACCTGAAAGGAAGATCCAGAGGGAGTAGGTGGGAGAATACCGACAGGTTTCTCACAGTTGACTCACCAGTTCACTGTGTGGCTGCTGTGAGTAGGTTCCATTGTGCAATCTTCTTCTTGGCAGAGTCTCTTTTGGCTCACGCATCGGTGTGTCAGCCCTTCGTCGATGGAACCATTGCTGTTCTGAAAGGACTGCATCCCCCCTGGTCCTGCTGCGCACAGTTTACTTTGACATCACCAGAGTTCCTCCTCTCTGGTCCTGAATGCCTCCAGTCCATTACCGGCAGACGGTTCCTGCTCTTCCCACAGCTCTTCTCCGTGAGTTTGCCTCTGGACTGATGCTCGCTCCACGCACTCGGCAGCCTTTCTTCTCTTTCCTTCTCTGGTCTTTCAGCTGCAGGTGATTTCCAGGTTTAAATGTCCCGTGCAGCCGAGTTGGATCTTGACAATTAGACCGCACATTGCACTTGGTGTCACATTCCCTCCACATTGACTTATTGCTCCTCCTCTTCTTCTCAGTACTTGTGGCTTTCTAGGACTTGGAGTCCAAGGAAGTTTTAAATGATTTTAAGTTATATTGTTGGACAGTTTTGTTTAGATAACAATCACGATAAAAAATTAGATGAGGGGATGGCCAGCGCTCTGATGGTGGATCCCCAATCCCTGGCCACTGCCCTCTGAAGAGGGTGCTCGTGCGGCCAGGGTGCGGGTCAGCCCATAGCCCCTGAGGCGCCCGCAGCCCCCACAAGAGGGAAAAAGTGCCCGGCTCCACCACCTGAGCTTCAAAGTAAGGTGAAAGTGAAGCCGCAGCCGCCCCGTTGTGGAGGACGAGAATGTGAGCTGTCCCCAGTTGGGGAAATAAGCGCTGCCTCTGCCACCAGTTATGGTAATGGTGTCTTGCGTGGTGGTAGGAGAACACTGGTGGCGGGGTCGCCGCAACAAGGAAACATCTTCCACTGAGGGAGAAAATGCCCAGCTCAGCGGTGCAAGCTCCCACCCCAAGAAAGGAGAAGGTGAGTGCTTGCCCGCCCTGCAAGCTGCAACAGGATCCTCCAGCTCTCACTGAAGCCCTTGTAAAGATCCCGGGCCAGGCGGGCGGGCGGTGAAAACGGTGACAGAGTTTTTGAAAATAGAAGCCCTGCTGTCGAGTATAGATCCCGGGCCTCTGGCAGTGAATATTGGAGCTGCCCCTCGATCGGGGATGAAGAGAAGACAGACAGAAATGAAGCGCATTGAAAATAAAAAAAATAAAAAAACCTATTGGGCCCCTTGCAAATTCCGGGCCCATCAGCAGTGAATTGGGCAAGCGCTCCATGTTGGAGCTCAAAAACAAACACTGCCCACGCTCAACTATACTACGGGACAGTGCCTGCCAGTACTTTCCAATGCTGGCAACTTCCCCTGCATCCCGGGCCATAAGGCGGTGAGAATATAAATGCTCTAGTGTCAGATCTGTGAAAGTGAAAGCCCCAGTAAAATCCAGGGCCAAGAGGCGGTGAACTGTGCGAGCTCATGTATTCTGAGCTCCAGTGAAAAGAGAAAGCAGTGCCCTGCATCCGAGCTTGGAAAGTATAAGCCCCCAGATCACAAGAAATCCTTGGGGGGCAGGAGGGTCTGGCTGCCAAGTTGGAGGTGCTCCAAAAGTAAAAGAAAGTGATGAAGGTGTGTGTGTAACCTGCGCCTCCCCCCCCACCTCCCTTCTACAAGAACAGTGATAAGGTAATGGGGAAGTGTAACTAACATTGGGCTGCAGCTCTCATGAGTGCTTGTGCACGCTCCCATGGAAATAATATTCCTGCCTGGGTGAAGGAAAGTGCCCTCAGTATCATGCCAACAACCCCAGCCAGAGAGGGGGTGACAATGTGAACATTGTGTGCATGTGCATTAGAGCAGTGGTACCAGCGGTAGTAAATGGATGCAGCTCCTGCCTGAAGCGAGGAGAGGAAAGTGCTGCATTCAAGCTCCAATGAGAGCACAGAAGTGATGCAGCCCTGACACCCGCCACCAAGAAGAAGTGTAACAAGCAAGTGAAGGTTGCAGCTCTTTACGAGTGCTTGTGAGCCCTCCTGTGCCAATACAGTAAAGTGACACTCCTGCCTTGGGGAGCATAGCCAAAAGTAGGCAGTGAGTAACATGATGCCACCCCATGCCCCGTCAACATCAAGAGGCATTCCCACCTGGGAGAGCCTGAAAGTGTGCAGCCTAGACTCCCTGTTACCTGCGTCTGTCTCCCTGTCCCAACATCAAGGGACTAAGCTGATGTGGCCCCTGCTGATCCCAGGTGCAGCTTTGCCGGCCTTTGAACTGTGCCATCAACAGACCTTGACCTGTGGTAGTGACTATCCTGAATGGACACCGATGCAAAGTGAACTGGTCTCCTGCAGTCCTACAAGTACTCGAAGACTCAGTATGTGTTTAGATGCTGTGAGCCTGTATGTAAATTATATGCTTAAAGTGGTCCCAGTTAAATGGATGTGAAGCTGTGCTCCCTTAGTTTGTAGGCATGCTCAACATGGTGCCAGCAGCTAACAATGGCATCATTCAGTGGTTAACGTTCTACCTACCCCATGTTAATAAAGGGTTTTGTAAAATATGGTAGAACTGCCAACATACCACCAGCAGTTCGCCAACCCCAAACTGTCACCCGCTGAATATGTACAGAGTGTTCCATACGTGTTATATGTCTGCAACTACCTCAGTCCCTATGTGTGTATCATTGTCTATCCTATGATTTGTCCACCCTACAATTCCCAAGTGGTATAAGTATTGTCGTTCTGTAACGGGGGAATCATTTATGTTTCAGTGACATTTGTTTGGTTTGTTATGGAAAAGGAGGATTGTTATGTGTGACCCTCCCAAGTGTATTGCCCTTTTAAGATGGGGAGTGTTAGGTTTGTCCCTCCCAAGTGTATTGCCCCTTTAAGATGGACCCTGACTGTGTCATTGCAGACCTAATAAAAGGAGCCCCTGCATGCACGTGCCTCAGAACGGCTGCAGACTCCAAAATTGGAACTGCTGACTCTGTCTCTCATTTTGGGCCTGCTGGCCCACACTGTGTGACCACGGTCCTCCTGGCCTGCAGACCGTGTAATCACGGTCCTGCAGGTCCCTACTGGTCTGAGCCCCCATGATCAGCCTGGTGCCCTGGGTGTTATAAAGTGACTTCCAGGCTTCTTGGGATTACTTGTATGTTTATTACAAGTACTTAAGTCACAGTTACATGAAGTTATGTACATAAGTGGACAGGACATAACACTGGCTCCCATCACCCAGGCTGGGGAGCTCTAACTCGCTGGGTGTGGAATCCTTGGGTAAACATTCCGACATTCACAAGGCAACACTCCACATGACATCACCAGCTTTCACATGCAGAGACAAGCCCATCACAACACATCTCCTTCCTTTACTGATTCGCACTGCACCCACACAGATACATCAAATAGGCACAACATATCTCCCTTCTTCTCAAACGTCAACACACACACGGACAAGCACACCACAGCATATTCCCCTCCTTTCCACATCCATCACCAGCATGGGGAATATCAATTCTGAGGGACACTCTCCCTATTTCTGTAGGCCACTAACCCTACACACCCACCTACACCATCAAGCATCTGGGGTGATATCTCTATCACACTGGTGGATACGCTACCTCCAAATACTCTAGCAGAGGTGCTACATGCTACCTCAAAATACTCTTGTGGAGGCGCTACCTCCAAATACTCAGGTGGAGGCGCTACCTCCAATTACTCAGGCATAGGCACTACCTCCAAGTATTCTGGCAGAGGTGCTACCTCCAAATACTCTGGCAGGGTGCTACCAAATGACACAAGCGGAAGCGCTACCTACACATACTATGGCAGGGCCCTACCCCCAATTACACAGGCAGAGGCGCTACCTCCAAATACTCTGGCGGAGGCGCTACCTCCAATCACTCTGGCGGAGACGCTACCTCCTATTACTCTGGCAGAGGCGCTACCTCCTATTACTCTGGCAGAGGCGCTACCTCCAAAAATACTTTCATACTCCTCATGTGGGAGGCGCTACCTCCACTGTACTCGTGGAAGCGCTACCTCCACTATAGTTGCGGAGGCGCTACCTCCTCACTTCATTGTGGCACATCCACAGGCTACACACACTATGGGCACTACCCCATTTCACATCTTCTCTGACTAACTTTCACAGCTTCTCTGACTCACTCTCGCTCTCACCTTACTTCACCCATTACACTATTTCATAACATCTTAAACCTTGCATCTCTCAAAAACCTCCCTTTTAATGGAGAATGGTACTCCGCATGAATCTCCTAACCTACACACATATAGCCACACAGGAACAATGAGGGAACATGAATGCATCTTATTATGGAGCGATGAAAACTTACATAAATCCTTACTGTTATGCTTGGAAAGGTTCTCCACCTTTACCATGCACAACTGGATGTACTACCGTCCGGTTGTGCATGGTAAAGGTAAAGGTAAATGTTCCGACATTCACAAGGCAACACTCCACATGACATCACCAGCTTTCACATGCAGAGACAAGCCCATCACAACACATCTCCTTCCTTTACTGATTCGCACTGCACCCACACAGATACATCAAATAGGCACAACATATCTCCCTTCTTCTCAAACGTCAACACACACACGGACAAGCACACCACAGCATATTCCCCTCCTTTCCACATCCATCACCAGCATGGGGAATATCAATTCTGAGGGACACTCTCCCTATTTCTGTAGGCCACTAACCCATGTGTCATTTGGTAGCACCCTCAGGGAAAGGGATGCAGGGAAAACTGCCTGCGTGCCACTTTGTTTTCAAGGATCAAAAGCGGATCGTGTTATGGAAGCAGTGAACCATTTTAAAATATTGAAGTTGAAAGGTGACATGCGCTGGGTCGAGGTACGTGGTATGAGTGACGTCTGGCTTATGAAGATCAGCATTGGCCCGAGGCAGAGGTGTGACTGGTGACATCACAGCTGGTCTAAGGGAGTCAGCGATGCCATAGAACTCCAGATTCAAGCAATATGTTCGTATTAGAATGCACTCACCATCCCAGATTCCAGCCGGTAGCTGAAGCCGCTAACCGAGGCAGGATGAAGAATAAAATAAACGATTTTATGGGGAAAGAACCCTGCGACGTGCATTTCCGTGCACAGGAAGAGGAGAGCTGAAGGCATTGGGCCGTTCTGTAAGATGAGTGAATAAGCCTAAGTGCGTTGTGGGGCGAGAGGAGAGACCCCCTTACGAATCATCTTCACAGTGTGCCTACGATTTTATGGGTATTATCTGGCTGAGAGATGTAGAGCGCTGCTGAGCACGTCAGTGAGTCGGAAATTCAGACAGGAATAAGAGCGCAGTAGGAAATCCGAATTCCACTATAGGATTTGCAAGTTCATCATTATTGTCGTCATGAGTGTCGTTCCTGGTGAAGAGAAGGCGGCAAATTTGGGTTATGGTGCATTAAGGTGCTGGGACTGCAGAGGAGGCACAAGGACCGCATTTGAAGTAATGGCTGCAGTGTATCATTTTATGTTTAAGTGATTATAATGGTCACTAATCTGGTCTTTCAGAAGATAACGTTGGACATTCAGGAGCAGCAACGTGTATCCTTTAACTGTTTTTGCATTAAGTTTGTGTTACCAACCTAGTTTTCTACAGATGAAGGTTTGGTAAGCATGGGATCTGCACGAGAAGTTTGTGTGTGGATATATGCATGCAGGAAGTGAGGTTAAAAGTTAAAATGTATTAGATTAAATGCATTTGAGGAATTTTAGGTTCAAAAGGACTCACTTGGACATTCTGAACATGCACAATATGTGTAGATGTGTGCGAGTCAGTAGCATGGTGTCAGATGTTAGAGTAACCTTTGAGGGATTGCAAAGTAGGCTGCAGCGCAACATGGACATGTAGGAATAAATGCACATATTTCTTTGTTACGCCATAAGGGCTTTGTACGCAAATGTTACTATGAAGTTGAGTTGTTAGGCAGTGTAGACACAAGTGTTTGTGGGTGAGTGCCGCAAAGATGCAGGCTGGTATGTAAACTGGCCATGGATTTTAGGAAATGTAATTATATAGTTTGCTAGTGCTTTAATGGTGACAAAATAAGTATATATTGTGCAACATGGATTATTAGGATGATAATTTTTGCTAAATGTTATAAAGTGACTTCCAGGCTTCTTGGGATTACTTGTATGTTTATTACAAGTACTTAAGTCACAGTTACATGAAGTAATGTACATAAGTGGACAGGACATAACACTGGCTCCCATCACCCAGGCTGGGGAGCTCTAACTCGCTGGGTGTGGAATCCTTGGGTAAACATTCCGACATTCACAAGGCAACACTCCACATGACATCACCAGCTTTCACATGCAGAGACAAGCCCATCACAACACACGTGACTTAAGTACTTGTAATAAACATACAAGTAATCCCAAGAAGCCTGGAAGTCACTTTATAACACTGGGTCACCCAAGGCACACTCCATCTAGGATGCTCGCGGGACCCATGTCCCCATGGCACCCAGGCCATGCCCCCATGACCTATCATGGTCCCTCCCTGCAACAATCATAAGTCTAGGTGATCCCGGCACATCCAACAAGGTACTGGCACCCTCAGCACCTGTTCGCGCCGGCCGTGTGCCCACAGCCGCCCCCACAATAAGGATGACAGAGAGGTGGCACAGGACTAGCCTTAACCCACAATGTACCCACTAGATGCATCTCCCACACAGTTGCCTCAAACTGGCCCTTTCACCAATTCTCGTTTGGCTTACAACATTCTGTGATGTGCAATTTGGATGAAGGCACATTTATGTTTGAAAATATAAATACATGAAATCTAACATGAAAAACATACAAATTACACATTCCATCTTTGCCCCTATAATGTTATTATTTGACCATATGGGCCACACTTAGCAAGAAATAGCAGCATCTGCACATGTAGAGGTATAGTGAGTATAACCAGCATAAGAAGATATTATTGGGGATGACAACAGTTGTATGTGTGAGAGTATAGTTTATATAAGGTGGTGTATAGGGCCTATGGCAGCATTACTGGCTAGCTGGTGCAACTGGACCAAGGCCCAAGACCTCTGCCCCGACCACCTGCTAAACACTTCTAATCTTTTCCTGATCCTTTTGTTTTACCGACCCCTTTTATTCCCTTCTTAAGCTGCCTTCTAGACATTTTTCATTTGCAAGTCAGATGGTGCTGCAAGTGGCCATTGCCCCCCCCAACTTCCTAATAACTGCTCTTCTTTTCTCTCTCTTTTTGTCTACCCTGACCCCTCTTCTTAATTCTGATATCCTAGGGCATCTCACACTTGAGCATCTGCAGTAAAGGGCAGAACAAGTAAAGGGAACCTCCTGTTAGGACATAGAAAGGGCCAAAAACACAGCTCTGTGCACTCCAGATTGGCCATCAGCATTTGCATCCCACCTCACTCCCCCCTTCTAATTCCCACCCTCAACCATACAAACATCCAGCCTGTTCCTGCATCCTGCATCCTGCTTCCACACCCACGCCTCTTCAACATACAGAACCTCATCTGCACCCCACACATCAACACCAACACTCCACCACCAAAATACAGATGCAATCTCATGCTCATCAATGCTCCTGCAGCAATACTACATGCAGCAGACTAACATTCTTCTGAGACTTCAGACGGCCCAGAAACCAATCCACCATGAAAGCAAAGACACTACTCAAACTGCTTGACAACATGGACAGCAATCAACTCATCACAGAAACCACACACTTCTTTGGTAAACATCACCTCTACAGCCATCAACT
Source organism: Ambystoma mexicanum (assembly GCF_040938575.1). Lineage (NCBI taxonomy): Eukaryota > Metazoa > Chordata > Amphibia > Caudata > Ambystomatidae > Ambystoma > Ambystoma mexicanum. The sequence goes on along the minus strand of NC_090927.1, from coordinate 255,477,719 downwards.
GTGTTTCCCTCTTCCTTTGGTCTAGACAGATTACACAACAATACCCATCTTGCACCGTTTCAAACCTCTCCCCAACTCAACCAAGGGAGCCACACCATTGCTCGTTCAAGCACTGGCCGGAAACCTCATGACCGTAGCCTCTGTGTCAGACCCCCTAAGAGAATATTAATGCCCATCTCAGCACACTCAACCACACCTTGAGACCACCAACACCCATTGTGACAAGGCCAGTACCCTGATATTGTCAAGAGGTGATGGGAAGCCCTCAAAGCTAGTGGTGGGTGACCTACCAGCAAGACATTCAGAGCCAGTCTTTCCCCTGAGGACGACAGTGGCTGTACCCCCCCCTCGTATGCCAAAATGATAAGCAGTACCCCTTTGTCTCCAACTGTGCCTCTTGAACTAAAGGTTCATCAGGCTCTTTCTGATTTTTCTAGAGTCACAGTAAGTGATCGGAGTCAAGCATAGAAGAGAAACTAGCCCTCCAGCGGCACAAGCGATCCACATCATGTCAGCAGAGGCCTGGACCCGAATAAGAGAAAGGAACCCTCCAGTAATGTTCGCTGCTGGCGTTCCGCTACATAAGTCGGAGAGAGAGAGATGCAGCATTTCATCAGCTCTATGGTTGTGATAGAAGCCATGCAACTTTCCTCAGCGCTGCTCCCTAGACTACTAGGGACAAAAACCCAGGAACCAAAACCCCCCAAAACAATGCACTTACCAGAGGGGAGCCCAGAACCAGGCCCACTAACATGGACATGGGCATTGAACTCCTCAAGCTGTCACCATTATTCTGCGTTGAACACTCGTGGAGAAAAGGGACAGGGCTTAGCCCGCTATTTAACAATTTTGCTGGTTATGTCATTGTCCAGGTGGAAAAGACAGGCCTAGATTAGACAACGGAAGTAAACCAATGGCTGGTGAAGGGGTAGCATAAAGAGAGAAAAAGGAAGCAGGAAGGTGTGGGTTGTTTGGAAGAGGTGGCTGTCCAGGAGACCAGCAGGAGAAAGAAAAGGAGCAGCGGGTATGGAGGCGATTTCTGGAGAAGGGGAGGTATTTGTTTGCAAGTGCAAGTGGTACTGCATTGTGAGTGTGTGCACAGTGTGGTGGGGTGGTTAGGTAGGGTATTATAAAGGAGTGAATGTGAAGTGTTTAGGTCTAAGAGAAATGAGGGTGCCTGAGCAGGGTTGAAGTGTAGAAGTAGTGTGGATGAGGGAGTAGTAGTGGGGAGGAGGGAGCAGTAGTGGATGTGGAGGGAGCAGTAGTGTTGAGGAGAGATTAGAAGTGGGTATGAGTAGTAGTAGTAGACAGGAGGGAGCAGTAGCGAAGAAAAGGGAGGAGGAAAAGCAAAGTCTGGAGGCAGAGCCTAGAAGGAATGAGATACATCAGAAGAAGAGGAGGCGGAGGAGGGAATAAATGTGTTTGGAGTTGGAGAAAGAGTATAGTGAGAGATGAGAAGGTGAGCATGGTAGAAGAAAGACCAACTCAAGCAGAGGGTCTGCAAGGCACACTTCCATACTAATAGCTGGATAGTATAGTGGCAGTATTAGAAGGTCCCTAAGGGAGTATAGTTAGATAAGGCATCCTGCCCTTAGGTCCTCATATCCAGTGCAAGACAGATTTTAGACCATTGGGGGTCATTATTCACTATCTACTCACTGGGGGTCAGGGGCACCTGGGTAATGGAGGAGGTGCTCTCAAGATGAGAAAGGGGGGGTGGCAATAGGGATTATTGAAAAATCAATAAAACCCCTTGAACTGTCTTTGAGGCTTGTAGTAATTGCAATGCAATCTGTGACACCATGGGCTACTGAAACTTGAACTCAAACATAAGCCTTCCATACTTTGGCATGTGGAGGAACTTCTTGTTAGAAAAAGTACCATCCACAGATAAGAATATTTGTGGAAAAAAGACAACCAGCAAGAAGGCCTCTTCACTTTCAGCACACATGACACATCACCACATCAAAGTAAACATCTGAACAAGAAGCTTCACAAAGGCATCTGACAAGAGCAGAGTGACATTCAACGGCATGAAGCACTGCATCAAACCCTTGCCAAACCTTGCAATATTGCAATCCACTGACAAATGCAACATCAAACATGTCTTCACAGGCAAGAGAAGGCAACACATTCACGGCTCCAAACACACCACAGATGACCTGCCTACTATTTATCAAGACAATTGCTGAGAACGGCTGACCAACAATCTTGTAGCCCTCTAACACATGATCTACAAAGACAACATTCTGCCCATTACCAATGCATCCCTCATGCAAAGTACCTTTCTAGACACACTTAAAACTGGGCAGATCCTCCTCCTGTTAAAGAAATTCCTACTCAACCCAGTTGACCTTGTGCAGCAAGAAACCCACCACAAATCTCCCATTCCACTGCAAAGTGCTCAGAAAATCTTTTGCTATGCTGTTGCATGAAAGGATCCCTCAGCACAATCTCTTACAGTACTACCAATCTGTATTATGAACATGATGCAGCAGAGAGAGTTCAAGCATCCAAGCTCTTGACAAACTCTCCAGATCCTGTAGTTGTATGCGAACTACCTCTTTAGCAGAGACCAACTTGTTCTAATGGACCCCACAGATCACATAGTTGCTCAGTGTAAAGTCTAGTTCCACAAGACTCTACCCTTTAATCCATGTCATGTTCAAGCTCTACTTAAACTCTCTAAGAAAACTCACCAACTCACCAACACCAATGCAAAGATACAACAATTGTTGGTGGGCATCCAGCTATACCTAAAGATAATAACTAAATATAAATTGCATCAACAAAATCCATTGACACTGTGTCTCTCGTTTAAGCCAGGATGTCAACAGCCTACCTACAGCTCAACCGAAATACCAAATCCATTCCCCTAGGACACCCCATAAAGCATGCACAAGTCACTGATTGGAGTACTGATATGAAACTCGAAGGGTTCAGCTTTGACTCTCACCCAGAGCAAAACCGCTCATGTTTACCATTGACTATGACCTCTCCTTCAAAATACAAATCTGCAAAAATATCCAAGCAGCATGTTTTAGAGATATCTTTAAGAATCCAAGTACAAATCAATCAGGTTTTGAAGGTTTATTAGCATATAAACACAATAGGCTTCTCACAGCACTTGTGGCGGCCAAGCTAAAGTGATCCTTATTGCTTTCTATAACCTCCAGGTGGGATCCCACTGCCCTAAACCAGATGTCCCTAATTCCCCACACCGCTGAAGATGATGAAACTATGGACTGGTAACCCCTGCTGTCTTTGGCTATCCCTATCTATATGGGGGGGGGGGGGTGGCTCAAGGTTATGGCCTTCTCCAGCTAAAACCCTCCGGGATCTCCTGAGGGACTTCAAAACTTGTCCGGATTTTGGTGCTTCCATCTCAATGGTAGACTCCACAGATTTCAAACTCTGCATTCTCTCTCTTGCCATACTCTTCTCTCTTCTCGATACAAATTCTCTCACTTTCTACACATTCCCTGCTCTTACTACGCTCTCCCAGTACTTCTGTCTCTGCTCTTTGTTAGGGAGAATTCTCAAAAATGTGCTAATTCCCTTCACCTTAGAGACCCCCATCAACTTTGCTGGATTTTGAGGACTTGATTTTTTACCTGGAGAGTGTGTGAACCTTTTTCCCACTCTCTCATGTGTTTTGAAATGCGTTTTACTCTTGTGTTTTCTTTGGTTATGGAGTTTTAGACATCTCCATAGGTATCATCTTTTCATGTGTGTCACACAGCACCCTCAGTGCAGTGGCACAGGGAAACCGTTTTAGGCTTTCCCAAGGTTTACATACCTTCTCTGGGATAAACTACTGTTTCCCAGAGTAAGTAAAGGCACATTGGGCCTCATTACACGGATGGCGGTAAGGGTTTACCGGTACTTTACCGGTATCGGTAAATCCTTACCGCCTTACTACGAGGTCCCTTTGCGGTTTGGGAAATTTAACGCCTGCTTTTTGCAGGCGTTAAAAACCCAACCCGCAAAGGGACCAGGGAGCTAATTACGGTACCGCAATTTGCGGTACCGTAATTAGCGCCTTCCCCATTCCCATAGAGCCCTACGGGGCAAAAATGGGAATGGGGAAGGGCAATGGTGGAAGGGGGAATTACCGCCCCGCCAACCTTGGAATGGGCGGTAATTCCCCTTTTCACCAAGGCGGTGCCGGTATTTTACCGGCATGAACCATGGCGCTAAAAGCGCCATGGTTCTCCGCCATCCGTGTAATGAGGCCCATTGACTTTACTAGTCTTTTTAAATTCCTAGACCCAGCTCACCCTATCTACAATAGAGTGCTGGAGGGGTTACTTAGTATCCCCTGTGTCTAGATACTCATGTAGCAGTCAAATGCTACCCTTTCCCCTCGAAATGGCTGGTGGTAGTGGTTTTACAACAAACTACCATGATTTTTCCCAAACCGCGAACACCGGTAGCGTTAAATCATGGTAGGCCTTGTTTTTCAAGATGCCGTCTGAGCCCCCTCCGTAAAAACAGGTCCCGGTCTTTTTTCACCATTTCTTTGTGGAAAGGTCTTTCTAGAGTTTTGCTCTGCACGCCAAACCAGGTTTGGTTCCTTTGTTCATTCGCCTTTGGTGGGCTTCAGGAGTGAAGACCGCTTCTGGCGCCAGAGTGTCTGGGGTGGGCAGGAAGTGAAGGAGGTGCCCGAAACTCCCTGTGCTTAGTCTCCTAGGAGACCCAAATGCACTCTGTGGTGATTGGATGGCTGACTGTCCGGCAAGGACAACCACCCTGCTGGGTGAGTGACAGCTAGGCTGGAATGAATGGGAGAGAACTGAATAAAAGGCATGTCTATTGGAACAAAAGAACCGAAGACGAGCTTGAAGAGGACGGCTGCTGCAACTCCTAAACCGTTGGTTTGCCCGGGGAAGCACTGTTGCAGGTCTGAATCGCTAACTTCATCTCGACAGAGAAGAATTGCAAGGAAGACTTCTCCCTTTGAGTTGGTGGGACCAATCAAAGCGACACTAAGCCCACCTGGATACCATTCTCTGAGCTAGTTGTATTTTCCCCAGAGTGCTGCAGGAAACCGAATAACCAGGGAGAGGGACACCAGCTTGTGTGCTTGACTACAGCTACCGGAATTGAAGATTTGCCAGCTTTTTTGACCAGCCCCGTGCAGTGCAGGAGTTCCCAGAGGTTCTCCTTCTCCCCCCGACTGAGACCGAGCAACAGCGAGATCTGCAGGAACTGCCAGGAACAGAGGTCACCAGCCGCATCTTTTTCTTCATTTGTAAAGGTACTGTAAAATCAGACAGAGTACTTACCTCTCACGGTGAAAGTGCTTGAAACTTTCCCAACTCACATGCCTAATTAGCTTGTGACCCAACATATGATTCTTCTTGCTACAAACTATTCCTAAGAACTGTTGCAGAGACTTTTCCATTTATCTACCAGAACTGCTTCCTCCTATCCAAGACTTTAGCCCATTGGCCCAGCCTATTGAATTGAATTGACTCCTCTGGTGAACTCTAAACATCTGCACTGCCTAAGAAATAACTATTCTTTTTATGTTCTGATAACCTATTCCTTTTTGCTCCTCCTTCAAAGTATTCTGAATGCCTCAGAAACCTAGTGTACAGTACTGAAGTATATTTGTGTGTGATTATATTGCCTCCTTCTTATGAATGTTTTATAACTGACAGTAAAATAAATTAATAAGCATTTAACAAAGAAACCTTGAGTGTAAGAGTTTATTTGGACACCTGTGATTGTAGACCTCTGTGTAACATCATTACAGCTCACAATCCCTCTTGAGATAAGCCTGGCTGCTCAGCTCTGCTACCATAAACTGTGGAGTACAGACTTATACCAAAGGTTGGTTTTGCTTACCCCTGTAGTCCTAGTTGTGTGTAGTGGTCCCAAAGGGTACTGCACACAAACTTTGCTCTCTCCCTGTACTTCACTCCCTGTTTTTTCTCATCTCGTCTCCCTCCTTCTCTCTCTCAACTCGTATCCCTCCAACTCTCTCCTCACTCCAACACTCATTGCTCACTCCACTAAATTAAACCTCCTGTCTCTCCCTCTTCCCTCACTCACTCACTCACTCCTATGCACATATACACCCTATCTCACCAACTAATCCTACCTCCCCTCTCTATATTCTCTATACAGCCTTGCTCCCACAAACAACAAAATACACAACCCACATGGTACCAAGCTTTCTCACACACAACCACCACAGCCTTTCCAACACTGTTCTCCACCTTCCACTCTCTACTCACTGGTCTCACGGTCCTTCTACTCTGCTCTTGCTCACAACCGAACACCTTCCAATCATCTCTGATTTAGAAGGACTTCAAAGCGCAGCCCATTCCATTCGGCCATCCTTCCTGGATCCCATTATCCCACCCAACCACCTGTTCTCCAGGTCAATCACTGGCTAGTCTACCCTTCTTCAGGTTGAGACTGGGTCCACAAGGTTTTAAAAGGACCGTTAGCCCCGCCCCATGTTTGGTCTTTTCCACCATGGTTGTTACAGCCTGCTTCAATAGTACATATTCCCTGTGTGCTTCGCTCAAGGAGGGGAGGCTTTTTGGCCCTACTTGCTTGGGGTCCATTTGGGTCTTGCTGGTTGGATATCACACACCTTTATCAGTGTAGCAGGTGACAATTTCAATCCAGCATTTCTCTGTCATAATACTGTCTTTGCATCTTTTGCCCATGCTTTCCCTGTCATGTACTGGTGTCTTCTCTGAGTGGTATTTCTGCAAATTAAAAGCAAGAGACATGGCCTGGACAGAGGTTGATGGGCATTGTGTTTGGGACAGTGGTACTAATTTTGGTCACTCAGGCTAAAATCTCTGGGGATCTTCTCAACTCGTTCACACATACCTCTAGGGTAGAACAGGCTCTGACTATGTCCTACTAGGCCACCTACCCCATTTTGAGAGGGGGCCCTGCTCTCCTCCGACAGGGCCAAATCCCTGACCCTGACACAAATGGGAGCAACTTGCTCTCCTCTACAAAGTCTTTGTTCCCCTCCACAAAGTCAAGAATGTCATCTTCGCCCTGAGTTTCAAAAGAGTAGTAAAAGCCTTAGTCATCTCCCAACTTGGCAGAGGAAACATGCTACTGACATGAGGCCCAGATACCACCTCTGAAGGTCATCCAGCACATTGCAGGATGCCTCATCACAGACTAACAATCTAACCCATCCTCAAGGAGTTGTACTAGCTACCCTTTCAAGCATGCATCACTAGCTACCCTTTCAAGCATGCATCATGTTCAAGACAACCTGCATCACCTTCAAAGTAGTCACACTGCAGACTGCACTCTAACTGGTTGAGAAATTCGCCTCTCCGGAAGTCAGTGCACCACCAGAAGACACAACATCTCCACACTGGAAACAAAGAACTGCAAGAGGGAAAAATAGGAAATTGGCCTTTGCTTGGTAGGTACCTTGTCTATGAAGCAAAATACCAATGTAGCAAAGACTGCCCCCTCCAGCCTACAGTTCATGAAGGACCTAAAGACCCCACTCAAGAACATCTTACTCATTTCTGATTGCTCCACTTAACCACAGTTTATTTTTAATTTGTATTGGTGTCTTATATACAGGTGTCAGATCGCACGAGTGCTTCAAGGCACCAAAGTCACCTGGTCATAGTCAGGGCATAGCATATACAGACCATTGACATTTAGTTAGGATGGTAAGCAAACAGCAGGAAGAGGAGTGAAGAAGGGAGGGTAGGGTTGGAATGAGAGTAAGGGCATTCAACAAGATGTGAGGGTGCTAAGAGGTCTGAAAGTGCATATCAGTTAAGTGTTAATGTGCTAAAAGGGAAATGGAAGGAGGGAGAGAAGGGGCTGTGTGGAAATGGTTATCCAGGGTGGAAGAGGGGGAGTAGGGAGGGGCATCTTGGGTGCCCAAGTGCTTATATAGTTGAAAAATGGGGGTGCCTGGGTTAAAGAGGGAGTGGAGTCATGCGGGTGCAGCGTTAGGTGTAAGAAGGTTGAAGCAGGTGGTATGTTAGGTTTGTGAGTGTAGGTTGGCTGTGTACCAGTCTTTGGACAGTTTTTTTTAGGTGTTGAATGTGGGTTCTTGTGCGATGTAGTCTGATAGTTTGTGCCATAGGGTGCTGGGGGGTCAATGGAAGAGAAGGATTTGCCTCTGTTTTATTCACCAACATTTGAAAAGTGTTAGTTTAACCTTATTGGATAACCGTAGGAATCTGCATGGGGTGGCAAGCTTGAAGAGTGAATGGAAGCATGAGAGGCCACACGAGTGGATGGTCGTTTGGGTAATGCTTAGGATTTTGTGTACTGTGTTGATTTTGATGGGTAACCAGTTGAATAATTTTTTAGAGCTGGAGGGATATGGTTGTAAGGCTAGAGGTTGAGTATGTATCGTGTAGATTTATTTTGGCTAATTTGGAGTGCTTTTAGGTTTTCTGTGAACAGGGCGCATACAGAGGAGAATTGCTGTATTCTAGTTTGGACAATATTGGGTCATTGGTGGTGATGATCTTTTGGTGAAGTTGCAAAATTCCAAATAGAGGAGTATCTTTTTGAGGATCTACAGAAGGTAGTTTGCTTTTTTGGTGACACCTTTTATATATGGTTTAAGAGATAGGTCAGTGTCTAGTAGGATTCTCATTTCTGTGACAGGGGCAGTGCTAATTGAGTGGGCCATATAGAAGGATGGTGGTGAATGTTTTGAGTGCCAAAGACAATGGCCCTCATTAGGACTCCGGCGCTAAACCATGGTGCTATTAGCACCATGGTCCATGCCGGAGTCCGCCATGGAGAAAGGGGGAATTACCACCCCATTCCAAGGTTGGCGGGCGGTAATTCCCCCTTTCTCCATGGCCCTTCCCCATTCCCATTTTTGCCCCTTAGGGCTCAATGGGAATGGGGAAGGCGGCAATTACGGTACCGCAAATTGCGGTACCGTAATTGCCATCAAGGTCCCTTTGCGGGTCCCTACTTTAACGGCTGGTCCAGACCAGCCGTTCAGGTCGGGAGCCGCAAAGGGACCCCGTAGTAAGGCGTTAAGGGGTTAACGGCGCTGCAGCCTTTTGTGGCACCGTTAACCCCTTAACGCCTGGGTCGTAATGAGGCCCAATAACCTCTGTATTGCTAGGGTTGAAGCATAAGTTGTTTTAGGACATCCATTTTTCCATGGTTGTAAGTCATTGGCTAATGGAGATGTTGGATTTGTTGTTTGGTGAAATAGAGAAGGCAAGTTGTGTGTCATCTGTACATCCTTGAAATGTCAGTGCAAATTGTTCTATAATGTGTGTGAGGGGCCTGCTTTAGTCATTGAAGAGCCAAGTGGATAAGGTTGATCCCTGAGCCACTCCTTGAGTAAGTTCCCTGGGTTCGCTAGGAAATCTTTGAATTTTGATGAGGTGGTGTGGTGTTTGAGAAAGTCTCAACCCATTTAAGGGCAGGGTCTTGTATACATAGGTGGGAATGTAAGTGCTTAAGAAGTCTGGGGTGTAAGTGTAAGGGAGGCATGGTATCACAAGTATGCCACTGATACAAATGTTACAAGTTTCAAAACCTTTATTAGATTCTTGGAGTTTGGAAAAACTCCTATGTTGCCCTGTAGCTATGATGGCGTAGTCTTTACCATCAAATAATAAAGAAAATACAGTCCTAGTCAGTCTATGTCAAATCACAATGGCCTATACTAAAAAAACGAATGCTTGCCCTATCTATCATACAAAAAGTGTGTAAAGGGGAATGTTTATGCAAAGGGAAGTCAATGTAATAACAAATGAGACTGATTCAGCTCTCCTCTCCACGTTGGACAGCACAGAGTAAGGTGGCCCCTGTAAACAGGATGACACTCTCTGGCTCAGGTTATCAAACAAAGTAAGTTCAAAACGTGGGTGGAGGCCCGATTTTGCCTATCATGTTAAAGTCACTTATACCAGCTTTCCAAAAGTTCTTTCACAGTTCAACAAGAGTTCAGGTGGTTCTCCCTCTGTCGGCGCGGACCTCTCAAGGCATCAATAGTTCTTGTAGGCCTCCCTCAGTCAGGCTCAGACCTTTCAATCAAATGTACCAGATTCAACGTAGATCTCCCTCTGCCGGGATTGGGCCTCGCAATCACAGCACTTGCACGGGTTCCCTTCCCCAAGCTTCATTCACATTCGTTAGGGGTTCCCTTCCCCTAACTTATTTCATATTTCCAGTCTCCCTCAGCTGGGCTTGGACCTTTCACTGATGTCGAAGACTTTCGAATGTGTGATTCTTTTACCATAGACCTCTGCAGGAGCACTTCGACTTTCACTTCAGCTTTCCCTTAATGTTATTTGCAGCAGTCCTTCTTGGTATTGGTAGTTCTATACCTCAATCAGAAAAGTTCAAAGAAAATGTTCCTCTTCAAGCAATCACCTTTTAACTTCCCCTTTGGTCAGGCTTAATCTCGACTATTGCGCATTTCAGAGTTCGTTCACTTTGCAACTTTATAATAAGACATCAAACATTTAGTGGAGACTTTCGAGTGGGCTATGTCCTTTAGCCGGACCACTTCATTACTCTGTATCACTGGCTTCACAGTTATCTGTAACTTACAAGTTCATTACTAGTTTGCTTTCTTTCATGTCTCATCAGCACTTGCGAAACCTTCAATTGTGCGATACACTGTTGCGGCTTCATTCTTTTCTTGACACAAACCAGCCTTTCATTTCTTTCGCTAACTCACCTTTTTTGTCTTTGCAGCTTTGATTCATGAGTCAAGGTTGATACTACAGGCTTGGCCTCGCCTCCCTGGTCGTTCACCCGGGAGGGTCGCTGGTGTCCTTGAATCACAATGCAGGCTTCTTTTTGTCTTGGATTTGGCGTTCTCCTTCACGGTTTCAATGGCCTCCTGCAGGGAACTTCAGGGTTTTCCTATCCCTCGCTCTGGTCCCTCGATCGGTCGTCCTGCTCCAGTGGGTTCGCGATCTGCTCCTTCTCGTCTCTCATCTTGCTCAGAGTGTGTCTCTATGCTCTGCCTTTTATCCATGTGGGAGGAGCTAATGGGTCTCAGATGTATGTGATAAAGGTCAAGTGCCCGAGAGCTACATGTCAGACATGGGAGGAGAAAGCATTGTTAAAGGTGCTTTATGGGCAACATACCAGTGTGTTATATATCTTCTGTGGGGGACCAGGAGGGATTTCAGACTCCTTGTTCATTCAACCTGTGGTCTCCCTTTTGAGAATAAAATGTAAGCATTGGCACTGTACTTGTTAAAGTAAAGAAGCCCTACTGAGAAGTCCAGGCACTTTCAAATCTAAAGTATAGCTACCATGCTGGAAGCTCTGGTACTCTCCATCACAGGTATATCAAGTGCTTCATTTAAATTACAGCAGCAGGCTCACATTTACGGTATAAGTGTCCTGCTGATAAGTACTGTGCTTACATATTACACGTGTAGACGCTCTGAAGACAATTGATGCAATGTCCTATTAAAGGAGCCAGTGCCGCACCTCTTAAAGGATCGCCGTTTCAGAACGGTTATATTATTGGGCATTTGTACAGCGCCTTTCACCATTGCTATGATCTCAAGGCGCTGTGGGTTGAACGCCCTCGGGGGCCGTAGTCCAGGTCAGTGGAGAAAGTAGGGTAGTAAGTAGTAATGTGTGCACTCTGTATGTGTGCAGCTAGGCTGAATTTCCGTGGTGGATAGCTGCATTCTAATACTAGAAGTAGTGTGAAGGTTGTGCGAGACAAGTAGTATGTGTGCAGCCAGGCCGAATTTTCTGGGGGTAGCTGCATTCTAGAAGAGGTGGTGGTTGTATATGAGTTTGTGTGTGCAGCTATGCTGCATTTATCATGGCTGATAGCTGTGTTCTAAAAGGTCGTTGAGGTGTGCAAGGTGCTGTATATTTATGTGTGCAACTAGGCCGAATTAATCGTGGGGGATAGCTGCATTCTATTGTTTTATTGTGCAGAGGCGAGAGTCAGTATATTGGCAGGTATGTGCGAGAATCCGTGCAGTTGGAAGAGGTCCCTTGTTCCCGGTTTCCTTCCTGTGCCTACCGAAATAACGTTGCTGCCTCTTACAGAGGTTTGGTGCGTTGGTTTTTAAGGAACTTCTGGGTCTAGTGTGGCCTCAATTCAGCTCCGCAAAGCATGGCCGTACCTTTCCCTGGCTTAACAATATAATCAATGTTGAGTATGGCCGTTTTCCACCTGTGGAGAGCCTGTGAGATGATAATTAAATAACATTCCAAAATAAAAGATAGCAGCCCTGCTAAAAAGAGTGGCTAATGATCCATGAAACAATAAAGCAGCCATGCTGTTACACCTAGAGAATTTTAGCATGAATGATAAGTAGAAAGGCATGTCATTTTAGATGGAATTAGAACATCTGGCCTGCAGACAAGGAGTGACAAACACACACACAAAATACCCTACCAGCAGGTACATTACCTACAAGCTATATCACTGCTTTGAAACCTTAGAAGAACAAGTTACTTTCTTACCTGGTAACGTTCTTTCGATGGGATGGTCCGACGACGTATTCCATATCTATGACATGTAATCACCACAGCTGTGCTGCTTCGGAAACTTTTTTCGGCGTCTGCGTCCTGCGTCGATGACGTCGATGCGCCGTCGTCGAGGACCTCCTCCGACGTCCGACGTCATCCGATGTGATAAGTAAGACGCACGACGCCCGTAGCCTCATTTGTAGTTTTTTCCCCCAGAACGTGTGACACTAGCCAACTGCCAGTCAGACACAAAGCCTTGCGGAGCGTAAGCTGCAATCGCAAAAAAATTCTGCAGCGGGGAAGGCAGGGCGGGAGCGATATGGAATACGTCGTCGGACCATCCCATCGAAAGAACGTTACCAGGTAAGAAAGTAACTTGTTCTTCGAGGGGATTGGGTCCTCCGACGTATTCCATATCTATGACAGACTCCCAAAGCAGTACCAGAGCAAGGAGGAGGGAAAGAATTTAGAATCAAAATTTAGAATAGCCAATCAAATAGCAGAGCAAAGGACCACCTTGCCAAAGGCCAGATCCTGTGCTCGGATGGAATCGAGGGAATAGGGACGTACAAATGTATGTACTGAAGCCTAGGTGGCTGCATCACAGATGTTGCGAATAGGAACACGCCTCTGCAGGGCAGTAGATGCAGCCATACCCCTGGTAGAATGGGCCCGCAAGCCAGCCGGTGGGTACTTACCCGCCAAGCGGTAGCACTCCGAGATGGCCAAAATAATCCAGCGAGACAAAGTCTGTTTCGTCACAGCTTGCCCTAAACGCTTTCCAGCGTAACCAATAAAGAGTTGATCGTCCACTCTGACCCGGGACAATGCGTGAAACATAAAAGCTTAAAGCTCTCCTAGGATCAAGCCTATGGAGCCTCTCCTCTTCCTTACCAGGATGCGGAGGAGGATAGAATGCCGGAAGAACAACCTTCTGGGCCAAATGAAATTCCGTCACTACCTTCGGAAGAAAAGAAGGACGAACTCTAAGGACAACCCTGTCCTTGTGAAATACAGTGAAGGGTGGCATAACTGAAAGTGCCTGTAACTCACTCACTCTGCGAGCGGAAGTAACCGCAACTAAAAACACAGTTTACAGAGTTAACAGCCTCAAAGGGCAAGAATGTAAAGGCTCAAACGGAGCACCCATAAGAAACTTAAGAACAAGGTTTAAATCCCAACCGGGCACCAGGAAAGGTGACAGAGGGAACACATTAGTGAGCCCTTTCAGAAACTGTGAAATTAAAGGGATTTTAAAGTAAGAACACTCTTCAGACGAGCGCTTAAAGATGGACAGCGCCGCCAGGTAACCTTTAATGGTACCCACTTGCAAGCCCCTGTGGGCCAAAGAAAGTAAAAAAGGACAGAACCATGGGGATGTCACATGCAAAAGGATCCACATTCTGAACTCGGCACCAGTCGCAGAATTTACGCCAACGGCAACGGTACAGAGACTTTGTTGCTGGCCTTCGTGCCGAAAGCAACAACTCCATCACGTCTTCAGGGAGGTCCCAATCCTTATACCTCAACCTTTCAGAAGCCAAGCGTGAAGGTTGAGGGATCTGACCTCTGGATGGAGAACCTGACCCCCCTCCCGTGAGAGCAGATCGTCTCGGTAGGGAAGACGACGCGGAGGGCAGATGAACAAGTCGAGAAGGTCCGGGTACCACGTCCTCCGAGCCCACGCCGGAGCAATGAGGATCATCCGGGAACCGAACTTCCGTAACCTCCGCAGCACTTGCGGGATGACGGGGACTGGAGGAAACGCGTACAGCAGCGGGAACGACCACTCCACCACGAACGCGTCTCCTAAGGCTCCTTTTGGAGGAAATCCCGCGAGCAAAACCTTTCGCACTTTCGGTTGACACTGGAGGCGAAGAGATCCACTTGAGGGGTCCCCCAAAGGGCGAAGATCTCCAGGAGAATCTCCTGAGCCAACTCCCACTCGTGAGAGATCGTGCTCTGCCTGCTCAGAGCGTCCGCCGTCACGTTTTCGTCTCCGGCCAGATGAACTGCCGAGATCGAAACTTCCGGCTGGATGGCCCAGAACTCGAGCTGCATCGCCTCCCTGCACAGAGGAAGTGACCCTGCCCCCCCCTTTTTGTTGAGGTAGTGCATGGCCACTGTGTTGTCCGTCAGGATCAGGACACTCTTTCCTCGCACAGTCGGCAGAAAAGCCTTCAGGGCTAGCCTGACGGCCCTCAGCTCCAACAGATTGATATGGAGTCTGGACTCCGACGGAGACCAACGACCGCTGACTGTCAGCCCGTTGGCATGAGCTCCCCAACCCGTGAGGGATGCATCCGCACGATCGTCACCTCCGGCCAGGGAAGCCAAAATGGAGCCCCCTTCATCAAGTTGCCTTCGACGGCCCACCACAGAAGGTCCCGGGCGAGCGAGGGCGGCACCTGAACCGGGTCCAACATCCTGCCGGAGGACTGCGACCATTGCGTCTTGAGCGCCCACTGCACCAGAAGAATGCAGGATGCCATGAGGCCGAGCAACCTCAAGAACTCGAACGCTGGGAGCGTCTGGGCATGCTGAAACTTGTGCACCATCTGCTGAATGTGAAGAGCCCTCACCTGCCCGAGGGAAGTGTCGAGCACTGCTCCGATGTACTGGAGCCGCTGTGTTGGCGTCAAATGGGACTTCTTTAAATTGAGGGAGAAGCCCAGCCTGTTAAGGGAGTGGCAGGTGACGGACAGATGATCCATGACTTGCTCGGGAGAGCACCCCCTGATCAACCAATCGTCCAGGTAGGGGTAGACGTGAATCCCCCCTTGCCTGAGATGCGCTGCCACCACCACCATGAGCTTGGTGAAAACCCTCGGGGCGGAGGTCAATCCGAACGGCAGGACCCCAAACTGAAAGTGCGAGTCACCAACCGCGAACCTCAGGTACTTCTTGTGCTTGGGATGGATCGGCACATGGAAGTAAGCATCCTTGAGGTCGAGTGACACCAACCAGTCCTGAAGCTGAAGCTGAAGGGCCTGGAGGACTTGAGAGAGAGTAACCATCTTGAACTTGTCCTTCCTGAGGAGTTTGTTCAAACCGCGCAAGTCCATGATGGGTCTCAATCCCCCGTCTTTCTTCGAAATCAAAAAATAAGGGGAATACCATCCCTTGTTCCTCTCCGCTACAGGCACCAGTTCTATGGCGCCTTTCTCCAGCAGGGCTTGAATTTCCTGCGCAAGGAGCGGATCCGGACTCTGCAAAGAGAGGTTCCCCGGTGGATTGTCGCGAGGCCTGTGCCGAAAGGGAAGACAGTAGCCGTGGGTTATGATCTCCAGAACCCACACATCTGAAGTAATGGCTTGCCACTCTACAAGATGCTGCGCCAGCCTTCCCCCAAAACGGCGAACCATGGGACATGGCCTCATGACTGAGTGGGAGCGGCCGCGGCGTTACCTGAGGGCAAAGAGGCAACTGCCCGAGCGACCTTGGCACCACGGGTACCCTGTCGTCCACCTCTGGTACCCCTGCGTTGGCCTCTTTGACTGCCAGCTCCTCTCGCTTTACTGAAGGAGGAGTAATAGCGAAAGGAACCACCCCTCCACTGCTGTCCCCTAGGACGTAAAGGCGGAGGTTGGCAAACTGCAGCGCCCAACGACTTCGCTGCAGCTTTTGAGGTCTGCAACCTCTCAAGGCTCTCGTCAGCCTTGCTGCCAAAAAGGTGTTCACCGTCAAAGGGCATGTTGAGGAGCCGAGACTGCACATCAGGAGCAAACCCCGACTTCCGCAACCACGCAAACCTGCGTATCACGGTGCTCGCCGCCATGGACCTACTGACGCATTCAGCTAAGACCAAACCCGACTGAACGGACTCACACATGGCATCCTTACCATCTTGGACCATAGCAAGGAAACCATCCCGTTCGTCCCCTTCGGGAATATGTTCAGCCGCTAACGCAACACAGTTCCACAGAGTGTGTGTGAAACGAGACAAGGCACAAATGGAGTTGGCCGCCTGAAGCGCCATACCACCAGAAGAAAACACTTTCTTCGCCCAGCCATCAAAACGTTTGTCGTCCCTATCAGGAGGGATGGTAGGGTACGACGCCTGCTTTGCCGGGGCCGTGGCCGCCTGCACCACCAAACTCTCCGGAGTGGGGTGCCTGGTCAAGTAGCAGGGGTCGCTACTGGCTGGACGGTATTTTCGCGACAAGGATCTGCCCACCGCCGGGAGACTCTCCGGAGCAGTCCAAGCCGCCGCCACCCTTCTCTGTAAAGCCATATGGAACGGCAGTACCGGATCAGTTGGGGGACCAACATCAAGGATGTCCGTCAGATCATCCTGCACAAACTCCCCTGGGGGAGCAGACCATCCCAAGTACTCAGAAACCCTAGCCATAAGGCGCCGGTACGAGGAATCGGCATGAGAGCCAGGCTCAGGCCTACAAAACTCCACCTCCGGAGAGGTGTCCAGTCCACTGGCATCATGCAGTGACTGTCTCAAATCGTCAAACTGACTATGGCCCGAGACAATTTCATCTGGAACCTGACTAGGAACCAGGCCATCAGAATCCTCATCCGCCTCTGAAATATAGTCCAGGTGGCGAAAAGAAGGCTCCCGAGAGTGCTTGCTCTTAACCAGAGCCTTCCTAGGGGGTTCTCCCGTGCCACGGGGTACCTCCGACACGAAAGGCGTCGATGGCGTCGAGCGAATCGGCGCTGGCGTCGAGAGAACCGGCATCGGCGCCGAGAGGATCGGCGTCGAGGAAATCGGCGTCAACGTCAGATGCAGCGCCTCCAGCATCGGCGGCGTCGACACAGCCCTCGAAGCCGGAGCCCCGAGCGTGTCCCTCGACGACCTGAGCGTCGACGGCTTCGACGACTTCCTCGGAGCCGGAGCCTCGAGAAAGCCTGTCGACGCCCTCGATGCCTCAGACGTCAATGTCTTCCTCGAAGACCTCACAGGTGCACACGGTCTCGAACGCGTCGAGGACCGGGACCTGGAACGGGTACGTCGAGAACGAGTCTCCTTGTCCGAACGGGACCTCTCCCGTGACTCTTGCGAGCGGTGTCTCTCGACCTCTCACGACCGAACCCACTCGGGGGCGCGGACGGCTTAGTACCCTGCGACTCAAGAATCGCCAGCATTTTCTTCCCGAAGGAAGCCCATTCCTCTGGCGTCGCATGGCTGGTGGGGTAAGCGACGTGCCGGGCAGAGTCCTCCGAAGAGGACCTGGAAGACGACCGGTGTCGGCGCTTCCGAGAATGCCTCGAAGAGGCTGAGGAGTGGCGAGACCGACTCCTAGAAGGAGACCCACGAGACTTCCGACGATGACGCGGAGAGTCACCCCTCGAATCATCCGTCGAAAGCCCCGCAGACTTCGACTTCCTGGGCTTGGACACCCGACCTACCGACAACTTCTTCTTACATACAGTCATCCGTGTCGTGGGCCTCCCCGAGGCACCAGAGGCACCCCGAGGCACCAGAGGCAGGCGTCGTGCGAGTCCGTCACCGACATCTTGGACCCACACTCCCCGCACTTCTTGAAACCCGGACGCGGGGTCGAAGACGAAGTAGAAGACATCTTCACACGAAGGATTTTCACAAAACGAACAGGTTCGAAGAACCGACAAGAACAGAACTCTAAAGAGTCGAGGCGTGAACCGAGAATCACGAAGCAACACGTTTGCGGAAAAAACGGAACTGAGGCTACTGGCGTCGTGCGTCCTACTTATCACATCGGATGACGTCGGACGTCGGAGGAGGTCCTCGACGACGGCGCATCGACGCAGGACGCAGACGCCCAAAAAAGTTTCCGAAGCAGCACAGCTGTGGTGATTACATGTCATAGATATGGAATACGTCGGAGGACCCAATCCCCTCGAACTGTAGGTTAAACGGTGCCCTATGCAGTAGGTGTTTCAACCGGCAGAGCTATAGTTCCCACAAGCCCAATGCATCTGAAAAAACGATGCTTCATTACAAGTGTGCTGGTGTGGCAATAACGTGCCAGTATTACCGCAAGTTACCGCACTGGCACACTCCAAGTTTGCCAGTGGGGGGCTCATTTACCTCCAGCCAAGAGCTGGAGGCAAGTCAGGCACCCCACCAGCAAAAAAAAAAAGCCTGTATTACCGGTGCCGGTAATACGGGCAATCCCCGACTCCATGGAAAGGGGATTAACTGCCCTTACTGGCACTTGGAATCTGTTGGTAATACCAGCAGTCCAAGTGCCAATAATGATAATTCCGTCTGGTGGTATCCCACCAGGTTTCCCGGCGGGATACAAGAGACTTGTAATGAGGCCCATAATATAGGGTATTTGTAGTTATGGGAAAGACATACTTGAATGATAACATTCTCTGTTGGAGAATCCCAATATATCAACTCATACGGAAATACGATTTATAAACCATTCTGTACCTTTAAAAGGTTTGGATCAGTCATTTGTCAGGCATGGCACAGGGGAGTTAATGCAATCTGTCAGATTTAGAGCACTGTGGCCCTAACTCTCCGACCACAAAGCAACAATACTGAAATTGCCCACCGTTGCATCTCATACGAGCTCATGACGTTGAGAAAGGCGCTAAGATGTTGTGCCCATTTAGTCCTTATTCTCTTTCTTAAGGCTCACAACAGCTGGCACTATGCTATCTAAATTAAAGCACTTCTTTTAAAAAATAAATGTATTTGATACTAGCTGTCCCCGGCCACACATTGCTGTGGCTCAGTCTGGTTAAATGGAAAAGAAATAAAAGAGAAAGTGCATGTTTCTAATATGTTTAATTTCACAATAGCTCTGGCGGTTCTCCAAGTTGAGGCAGTTTAAGTTTCCCGGTGCCGCAACACTTTCCTTTCGTTTCTCCATTACATTTCAGAGCCTTGCAATAAGGACACACATCAGTCATAGTGCCAACAAGAACATGCCGGCTCGAACTATAATCATCATCTGGGTTGTACCGGAATGCAAGGTGATTGTAATAGCGTAATTGCTGAGCACGGAGTCGTGTTTGACGCTGATCTGCTGTTTCTCTCTTTTAGCCACTCTCAGCCTGTTGCGTTCATTCTGTTGAGAATGAAGCAGATCTGTAGCTGCAGAACGCGATCGCTGTACTCGCAACCGTGCATCCTAAAGTCTGGCTGCACGTCGTTCTGCTGCCCTCGGCACGTATTTGAGCCATTCTAAATCGGAAACATTGAAATGGAATCGTAAAATAGCATGTGTTGCTTTTACGTCCAACAGATGGTGCTGTTTTTCAGAAAAAGCAGGTTTTTACCTGTCACAGGTGTGACATCTATGTATAGTAGGCATATAAAAACACACGCCCATTCGAATGCAACGTTGTGTCAAAATTTCAAAGCAGTCGGTGAAGAACTTTCGAGTTTTAAGATTTTGAACAAACTAACATTTACATTTTTATTTATATAGATAGCTGAAACAAACAGCCTTTCAAATATACAAAATAGAATTTACTTTACATAAATTCACATTTAAAATATTACAGAATTTCCATGACTTCATTTCATTAGTAACTTAATGAAAAAAGAACACCACAAGAAGTAATCTTAAAGTTCTAAAGATTAAACATACAAATGGTCAGGACAAAGATCAAATTCAAGGCAACTGTTTTGCTAGTTTCTCAAAACAATCTACAGCGCTTACAAGTGGTTATCAGTTCAAAAATGTACTTCACAAGTAAAATACAGTGTAATTGAAATCTCACAATGTCTTATATTTTAGCACTAATAATAGATTCAGGGACTGCATGAATGTTACCATTGCCACATTTATTCTTGGGCTGTGGCTATCAAAAAGGGCTCTCCACAATAAATCAGAGTCTAATATTTGATATTCTACAAATATATGCTGGAAAAATCTCTTTCTTGGGGAAAGCAAAGGTGGACATTCAGCGATCAAAGGCTTTATTGTCTCAATCTGTCAGCTATTAGAACAACTTCTACAATAGTTATCTTGGCTAAGATTTTGCCTAAACAAGATTTCCTTCATATACCATAAGTTCAACCTCAGCTTCAAGTATAACGATCTGGTCTAGAAATTCCCAGAACTAGGGTCTGGGAATTTCAACATGTAGGGTTCAATTGAATGCAGCTTTTTAGTGCTGAAAGGTTGCTCCCTAAACAACTGTAATACACAACATTTCTCTCTTGTGCTGATCCAGGTCACTTTGCCAGAGTTTATTTTTATATTTTTTTAAAGCACTTCTGATAAGTGGAGGCACAAGTGTGGTTCCATTTAAAACTATAGAGTAACTGCTGAGAAGAAATGTTACTCTTAAATATGTGTCCCTAGCATTAAAACCCTCACTATTCTCTCATTGGCTGAGGCAAACTTTCAAATCGATTTGCTATTTGGCTTCTTTTTCCAAGCAAGGGGAAGAAAGTCGTTGAAAGGCTTGCTACCATTTTGGATTTCTTTCGCATTGTTTCCCATGCAGGAGCTGTTTGTCTGCTGCTCTTCTCCCACTTTTCCTCCTGGTTGTCCCCCGGCACAAATGATAGTTGTGTGGCTTTCTGGTGTTTAAAATGTAATCACAGGGGACAGGAAAACCTCTAGTAAGGTCCCACCTGTGCAAAGTCATTTTTCCTTTGGGGAGGGGGAAGGAAGTATTTCTCGCCTTAACCTTTTTCCCTTCAAGGAAGGATCCGCAGCTGTTGACTAATGGGCCCCTCTGTATGTGCTAGTGGTCCCCATAACATTTTGATTTCTGAATCCTTACAGGATATTACAGAATCCACTCCTGGGCCTTCATTACCAGTTTGATGGTAAGCCGCTCGTGCGACCAGCAAACTCGCCTTACCATTTCCACCACCTTATATCCCGGTGATTCCGTGATATTACGGGTTGCGGCGGAATGGGATCACTGAAGCACGGCACCGTTACGAATGGTGCTGTTGCTACAGTGAAAACTCTGCCGTAGGGGCCTGAACTACCGGCAGGCCTGACCTGCCAGTAGTTCACTGCCCTACTGGCAGACTGAGTAAGCTGGTCCGGGAACAATGCCAGAACCGGTTGTGCCGGCTGTTTGATCAGCATTTTTCCCCGGACTGGCTTACTCATAATGAGGGCCTGGGTTTCTTGGGAGATGCAGCCCTGAACACCCCGTTTCTTTGGGATCAGTAGTTCCCAACTAGTTACTCTCTCAGGGGGTTCAGGAATAGGTTAGGCGTAGTCTGCCTAACATTCTGCTTCTGATTTAGAGGTACTCTCTAATAGGGCCTTTGGGACGAATCCTGCAGGTCCTCCACTCTTGGGCCTAATTTCATTACCTTTTTCTGGATAAAATTCAGGATGCTTTACTGGTCAGGTTGTGTTAAGGTACAGGGCCTTGTCAGTCCTACTGTCTGAAGGACAATGGGCTACATGCAATGTTGGCACTGTGACTTCGTCACAATAGTTATTTGTAGGTGAAGTATAGCTGGCATGGTTTCTGAGGGCAATGTGAAACTGGTAGAGCAGATCAGCCATAGGATAAGAGGTGAGGATCTTCCACCATTTCTTAGAGTCAACAATAGAATCCTGTTTTCTGAAGCTGAAGGAACACTGGATGCCCTCTGCTTTGTCTGGCATTGTCAAAGCCAATGACCATTGCATGAAGCCCTCTCTTCTTATGGACCAGAGAGACCTGAACTGGGTGCCTTTCTCCTTTAGACTGATGGAATCAACCGATCTGAAATTGTGCTTCCTGTCCTTGCTGTTTCAGAGCTCGGAAGAATCATTGCACTGCATTTTGGTTTCATCCCTCGAGAGCTGGACGTCCTCAGTGCATTAACACTTTTTCAGTCTTGGGATTGGAAACTTCACAGGCATGTTACCCCTTCATGCTGTCCTTCACCATGGAGAAGCCTGAGTGTGACAAAAGACTAACCTCTGTGCTGGCTGGTTCTTGGTGACCCTGCTGCGCCTGAGGGGTCCTGCTTCATAGTGAGATTCAACCTTGAGTCATCTTCTTCCCATCAGAGGTGACTGCTGATGGCTGGCCAGAGGTTTGGTAGGAAACTTTAAATTGCAACCTGGATCCCGCTGCTCGAGTATCCAATGGTGAGCGCAGTTGTCCTCAACAATCCACTGTCCATGTGGGCGTGTTGGTTTGCCATTCGCAATTCAAGGGGGTTGATTGTTTATATGTCTTTAAGTCCTCCAGCCCTATTGAAAAGTATTAGGGCATGAAGTCTGCCTGCAGCTATCCTTGCCTTGCCCAAGGTGGGGCATGCCTGGGTAAATGATTCCTGTCTTGGTTCCCCTTAGACACTAAGGACTGGAAGTCTGCTTTATTCTGTACGGGAATCTTGACGTTTGAATGTGTATCTTGTCATCCAAATTGTGCTCTAACAAAACAGACATGTCTTTCAAGCTTATTCAACCCTATTGCTTTATATTGTCAAACCAGTATGGAGGGATTCCAAAAAAAACATTTCCTTTGTGGTTTACTAGTTTGACTCTTGTTTTCTGAATTAAGTTCATGTTTTATATAAATGGTGTGTTTATTTTTGTAGGGGGGGGGTGAGGTAGGGGCCAAGGATGGAAAGTATAAGGGAAACCCTATTAAAAAAAAAATAAATCGAGTGGCCACCAGGGGGCGTGCGGATGAGGTCAGACTCCGCGTGAGCTCCGTGACTTTGGGTCCCTGAGATGGATTGAGCCCCCTGCAGAGCTCCTGCCCCCCTCCCTTGCCGACAAAAGGCCGCGCACGGCGAGTATCCATCCTCCATCCCCGTGACTGAACTCTAGATTTCTGTTCCGCGGACTACTCGGCCGTGAGTCTGGGACTCCCTCTCCCCCTCCCCCCGCTGAGACCCTCTGCCCCTGGATCGGAGGAGGGCCCTGGAGGGGTAGGGAAACACATTAAAAGATCACGCTTGATCAATCCCCAACCCCAGAAGTCACCCATTCCACATGAAACGCCCAAGCCATCCACAAGGGGCATATTAGCTGCTGCCCGAAACGTCCCCAGCAGCACCCCTTCAATTGCAAGGGTCACGGCCCACATACAAAAGTCTATCCGGCGAAGAACAAGCGGTCACTGACTGCCGAACTTTTCAAATAGGGTAGAGACCTTGAAGGTGATTGTGGGCCTGACACCTGATTAAAAGAACCCTGAGTGATCCGCCTGTGACCGCTTACCACCCACGCCCTGCCTACGCACCTGGAATTCCTCCGCTAACGATCAGTAAGAGAACCACGACCGTTGTAGGAGAAGGGTGGAGGGTTGGGGCCCCGAATCAGAGGCGTGTGCCTCCTCTACCCTGGACTACGTCCCCTTGTTGGACGCCACCAGTGACACCACCGAAACCTTGTGTAGCCCATGAACATAAGAAAGAAACTTGCCCCATACTCCTACGTCTCGACTCCAGCTGAGAAGCGGGATTATAACATGGCGAATAAAGACACCCCGGGGAGCGAATCAGCAGCTACCAAAGGGGACATTGCTGCCTTACTGGGCGAAATAAAAAACATGGGTGCCAGCATTAGCTCCAAAATAGACAAGATCACACAACGCCTAGATACCATGGAGGAAAGGCTCGAAGGGGTCGAAAACAACCAAGCGTCCATAGATACCCTAGAAACACAGCTGGATCAACGGATGACGCAATTGGAACAACGTGAAGAGGACTTTAAACTCAAACTTGATGACTTGGAAAATCGGGAAAGACGCAACAACCCGAGAATTTTTGGCATCCCGGAACGAGAGGGGGAGACGTAGAACGATCTGAGGAATACCCTACACGATATCATTAAACTCCTAGTCGCTGATGACACGATTGATGAACCCAAGACGGAGAGGATACATAGAGCTGGAGGCCCCCCAGGTGGACCAAGATCTGTTCTTGCCCGATTCCACCGCTTCCAGGACAAAACTAGGATCCTTGAGAAAGCAAGGGCCAGCGATTCAATCACTCTAGGAGGAGCCCAGATCTTGATATACCAACACCTATCATCTCTAACGTTAGAACTCCGATGGATGTGCGGACCCCTCACCAAACACCTGAAGGAAAAGAATATGAGATATAGATGGGGATACCCCTTCTCCCTATCCTTTGAATACAACGGCGACAAAATCAAACTTAGCTCCGAAAGAGAAATCAAGGCTTGTATCTTGGACCTCCTCGGATCCCGCACAGAAGAACAAGACCGGGAAGATTCACAACGAGAAGATAGAAGATGGCGCATACAGGGTCCCAGAAGGAAACGAGTTAAGGGCTCGCGGAAATTCCAGAGAGGTAACACCCCCCCGGGGGGAGAGGACTCCTGATCCGAACTGGTGGTAAGGTGACATTTATTCCAGCACAAATGTTAATGTTCTGAATGAAGGAAGTAAGCACTGGGTTAAAAGAGTTTCGGTGTACATACACGAAAGGGGGGGGTCGAAATGGGGCTCAATTAAGCCTACGATGTTATAGTAAGCAAAGGGACCTGAAGTAACGGTCCCCAATGGTGGTTCGATGCAGGACCTGTATTCTAACCTGGGTTCGATCGGACGCCACCAATTTGAGAGGGGAGAGGGGAGAGGGGTGGGGGGTAGGAGGGATGGGCAGACATGAAGTGGGCAAAAGTTGTAGCAACATTGGCGACATATCACAACATTCAAGACGAAGTGGGTTCTCATGTACATTTTGCTAGTTTGATGCGGATCACATACTTGCAGCTAACGAGCCCTAACAATGGCACCTATTGAAGAGCAGAAGGGCAAGGAGTCCCTCAGGATAGGAACACTTAACGTAAAGGGACTAAACTCACCAACCAAGAGATCACTATTGGCTTAAGAGTTTCGTAGATCTAAAGTTGACATTCTTCTTCTACAAGAGACAAAGTTTGCCAAGGGTGAGGAACGATGCATAATTGGGAAACGAGGTGGAATGGAATTCTGGGGCTCCGGGCCACTCAGGAAAGGAGGGGTTGGCATTCTGATCAGGAAGGGGATCGATTTAGAGGTAGACCAGACTTGGTCCGATCTAAGCGGACGTACCCTCCTGATAGCTGGAAACATCGCA
Source organism: Ambystoma mexicanum (assembly GCF_040938575.1). Lineage (NCBI taxonomy): Eukaryota > Metazoa > Chordata > Amphibia > Caudata > Ambystomatidae > Ambystoma > Ambystoma mexicanum. The sequence continues at coordinate 255,452,305 of NC_090927.1, read as the reverse complement.
AAGGTAAAAATAACGATTGCAGTAATATATTCCACTAACATAGAACAGGCCAAGTTTTTAGAGAAGACAATACCCAAAATAATGATGGAAGCCTCTGGCCATATCGTTCTAGGAGGGGACTTTAACCAATGGGCAGACCCGACCAAAGACTGGGAACCTGGGAACCGCGAAACGAAAGGCCAAGCAAAAGGAGATCGCACTGAGTTTTCTGACATAATGGAGATGTACAACTTAAAAGGTGTGTGGAGGATCAAACACCCAAATGAAAGGGGCTACACATTCTATTCCAGCCCCCACAAAACATTTACCCGAATCGACTACTTGTACCTTACCAAAGACCTCCTCGACACGTAACACAATCAGAAATAGTTCCGATAACATGGTCAGACCATGACATGGTCCTGGTAGACATAGAATGTGTCAATTTACCTGTCCAGGGAGGGAAGTGGAGGTGCAACGAGACCCTATGGAAAGATTTAGTCTTTAAATCTGAAATGGAAACTGAAATTAATGAATACTTCAAATTGAATGATAGAGGTGAGGTTTCCAAGCAAACAATATGGGAAGCGGGTAAAGCTACCTGGAGAGGCATCCTGATATGTGAGGGATCCACCAAGAAGAGAGAGCGAAAGATTATAGAACACAGACTTAGATCGGAAATTCGACAATTGGAAAGCGATATAAGGGAAAACCCAGATCAAGCCCAAGACAACATAAACACAGCACAGGGCAAAAGAGGGAAACTAAGACTATTGGAGCATGAGCAAATTGTGCGTAATCTCCGATTCCTCAAACAGAAATTCTACGAAAAGGGGGACAAAGCAGATGCACTTTTAGCAGCCAGACTTAAAGAGCAAAGAGCAGAGCGGAAAGTGAAAGAGATTATTGCCGAAAACCCCTCAACAGCTCATACCACCCGCACTGTCCCAGAGAGTTTTGCTAACTTCTTCGAAACATTATACACCCCGGAAGTGAGTCCTGGGCTGCCAAACACAGACCACTATTTGTCCTCAATAGATATGCCCAAAATATCGTATACTGAATCTGTACTTCTAGAATCCCCAATATCTGAATCTGAGGTCCGAGATGCAATTAAAAGACTAACTATGGGTAAATCTCCCGGGGAAGATGGTTATACCGCTGGGTTTTACAAAACCTTCAGTGCACAGCTAATACCATTCCTAACTGAACTCTTCAATGAGATAATAGAAACAGGAGAAGCCCCCAACTCCTTCACGAAGGCTCTAATTACAGTAATTCTAAAGAAGGGAGAAACCCCAAATATTGCGGATCATACCGCCCCATCTCCCTACTCAACCTTGATGCCAAAATTCATACCAGAGTGCTAGCCGCCCGACTGGAAGTGCTGATGCCCCACCTCATACACAACGATCAAGTCGGATTTATACTAGGTAGGCAAGGGGCGGACACCATGCGCAAAACACTCCATCTTATCCACGCATCCAAAACACTACCGGGTGACCCCACCTTTTTCTCGATAGACGCAGAGAAGGCTTTCGATAGAGTAGATTTGGAATTCCTGAAGGAGGTCCTGCGCAAGGTGGGAATAGGGCCGAGATTCAGAAAGGGAATACAGGCGGTATACACATCGCCGAAAGCATCAGTGTTCATCAATGGCGAATACTGCAGATGGTTCGAAATGGGACGCGGAACTAGACAGGGATGTCCCCTCTCTGCAATTTTCTTCGCACTCTCCCTAGAACCCCTAGCCCAAAACATCCGAACTGACCCTAGGATAGAAGGGATGCGACTGGGAACGACAGAATACAAGATCGCGCTCTACGTGGATGATATACTCTTACACATTACCAACCCCACGATATCAGTCCCCCATGCTCTCCACTTACTAGAAAAATATGGCCAACTCTCTGGGTTTAAAGTGAACAAGGCCAAATCGACATTGTTTCCTCTACAAGGAACGAAAGGAGAAAATGAAACTACATTTCTACCACTAGGTCTTAAACTAGAGCACTCAGCACTAAGGTACTTGGGCATACAGATCACCAAAGCTATAACAGAGCTATATGAGGCTAACTTCCCCCCCCTCTTCCAGAGCTTTGCAGCGGACCTCAAAAGATGGAATAAGCTCACGATCTCGTGGTTGAGATGGGTTAATGCCATTAAAATGGTGTGCCTCCCCCGATTCCTGTACCCCTTCCAGATGTTACCTGTAGAAATTCCAATTGGGTTCTTCCAGGACGCTAAAAAACTTATGATCAGGTCTCTGGCAGGGGAAGAGGGCGAGAATCGCGTACAATACCCTAACACTCCCCAAAGATGAAGGAGGAGTGGGTCTTCCCGACCTACGAGCATATTATAAAGCCTCCCAATTGCGCATCCTCATCCCACACTTGCGTGACCACAAGCACCTCCAATGGATTCACATGGACAACCACTATTTCTCACCGGCCACTGTGTCGGAATGGCTATGGACCCCTCACAAAAGAGTTCTATGTAAAATCAGAGGCCACCCGATATTGAGCACCATCTGGAATATATGGCGCCCAGGCAAAGAGATGATCAGGATCACCACCTGGCCATCCCCACTTAGCCACCTATGGTCCCCTGGCATAAACGATCACATACCCAACGTAGGAAGATTCCAATCATGGTATAAGGCAGGCCTTGAAAGGGTAGGGCAGCTGCAGAAAAAAAAGACACTTTCATCCCACTACCGGAACTAACTGAAGCTCTAGGAATAGGCACATTATCTACCTTTCAATACATCCAGATGAAAGGAGTCCTAACAAAAGCCGAATGGACTGCCAATTTGAAAAGAGACCTCACCCCGTTTGAAAAACTCCTAGACAAAAAAAGTGAAATGAAGGGACTAATATCCGTAATGTACAAAGGACTCATTGAAGCAGGGGATGGGTCTACAGAACAGCTCAGAACCAGATGGGAAAGAAATATAGGAGAAGAGATAAGCCCTGATCAGTGGGACACAATGTGCAAAGCTGCGGCTAAGACATCCCTATCCAGTCAATATAAATTACACGCCATCAAACTTCTTCACAGGTGGCAATAAGATCCACTCAAGCTCTCCAGAATGTTCCAAACAATAAGCCCAAGATGCTGGAGGGATTGTGGTGAGATAGCTGACCATTGGCATATGTGGTGGAGCTGCCCATGCATAAAAATATACTGGGAGGAGGTCCTGGGGTGGATTAAGGAAATAGATGGCATACAAAGAGACACCGATCCTTTTATGATTCTGTTTGGCCTGGAAAAGGATGAGGATGACTGGACTAAACTGAAAGGTCTAGCACCACAGCTACTACTAGCAGCCTGTGCGCTGCTAGTGATGAAATGGAAATCCAAGGTAGTCCCAAGCAAAAAGGAATGGATCAACCTGACAACCAACATTTTTACAATGGAAATGATCACAGCCTCCTTACATAATAAAGCATCGCAATGTGAGATCCTATGGTCAGATTTTCGGAACAAACACCTCGTAGTGACTACGGACTCCCAGCCCGAACAAACTCCACGGTCATAATGCAAGTCAAAAAACCCTATAACTTACTCTAAGAAACAAGTCTGACCCAGCAAGCATGAAAACTCCATGACAGTAGACGTACAACGGCTCGCATCACGCACAACAATCTGGAAAGTTGACTCAATGATGTCTGCCCAACCAATGGGGGGTGCGGGGGGTGGGTGTGGGCGTTGTTTTTGTTAATTGTTACAACCAAAGAACAGTACTGAATATGACAATGACCTGACGTATTATAATTAACTCAATCCTTGTTCTTTCGAAGTAACCATAAACTAACAGTTATGTATTAAAGAATGTGTAAAATTTCTGTCTAAAACCAATAAAACCAAATTTAAAAATAAAAAAATAAGTCACCATGTAAGAGCCAAACTAGAACACCACAAAGTAAATGTGGTCCCTGGAATCAGATGGACCCGGTCAAAGAATTCAAGTCATAGGCGTGTGCTCGACCTGTCCCATCTGTAGCTGTACAGCTAGGGTTTCTAACCTTTAACAGACCAGGGACCATATTATGAAAACCTTGCCCTTGGCAAAAGGAATGGAGCAAATTAATTGAACAACAATGTTTCTGCTCAGATAATAAGCAACAGAATAAATAGGAATAGCCATAGTCCGTATTATCTAAAAAAAAGAAAAATCACTATGGCAAACATGAAGCAGACTGTTTTATTTACTTTTTGCTGTGTATTATGAAAAGAGATAAAGCAATTATTTGTATGTTATGCAGCAAACATAGTACACATCAGTCTGATTCATGTTTGCTCTAGGGGCCAGTGCTTGTAGATAATTAAGATTGTGTCAAAACCGTTTTGCTCCATTCCATATTATCTAAGCATTTGCTCACTGTGTATCACTGGTGCAAATGTTAGATCTGATCCCTGTACACGGTGTAAAATAGGGATGGAATTCTTAGATATTCCAGGAAGTGTTGTGGGTGCATTATAAATCTATATATATAAATTATAAATCCAGTTTGAACAGTCTCTTTGTACCGAGATTCAAACTGTCCAGAGTAGGGGGACGATGTTTCCAGGTTAAAGCAGCATCACTCTGGAACTCTCTACCCCCGCTTCTGCGCGCAGATCAAACTTGCCTGAAATTCCGGCAGAATTTCATAACATGGCTCAAAAACTCCGACATAACGACCTACGCCACTTCCCTCCTGATTAACCATTGTGATTCATGAACCACTCTGCAATAGTGGTACACTACCACCTATTTGTATAACTAAATTGTAATATATGACTCTATGATACTGTACAATTATGTGTATTAAACCTGTATATAAGTATACTACCTTGTCTACTGCGTAAGTGAGTGGTAACTGTACGATACTATGTCAATCTAACGTTGATGTGTTGTGTAATTCGATAACATGATGATGTTGTGTAACTAAGCTGTAAGTCTTCTTCTGCTATGCGCCCTTATACCTACAGGTCTGGAGCACAATACAAGTAATAAAACAAACAAACATATGGTCTATAATTAATCTGATAACATAGTTCCCCCACATGTACTGTAACAGTTTAAATGCCTATTCAACCTTGCATAATGCATTTTGGGTGACTTCCTCAGGTTGTAGTGGGTTCTACTTTAATGCATGTCTGATATTAACAAACAGTATATATATAAATCGACGTTGACATTCTAAAACTTGACCGCCTCTACCTGCTGTAAACTGTACCTGCCACCAGGTCCCTGATCTCCTCATCCTAAGCCTTACCCATCAGCCTTTGTTACCAAGTGAGAGTTCGGTTTGACCCAAGTGTACTAGGTTGGCTTGCCAGAACCCATGCCTTTGCTGGTTCTGAATAACCTCCTAAGAGAAATGCACATGATTTGTTGTTGCAGAAAAATGGTCTTATGCACTTCTGGTGACTGCCCTTTGAAGAGTTGGAATAGCTCAAGTGTTTTCCTTCTGAGCTGCATGGACAGTCTATGCATTTTTAAAGGATTGTTCCATAAAATGCACCATTGGAGAACATGGCTTCTGCTTTTTTCATATAGGGCAATCCGGCAAATGCTCCCTCACTGGGTCCATTGCTGTAACTCATGTCCATACTTCCTACTGGAGAAGTATGCCTAAAGGGTCACCAGTGTAGGCCAACTATATATGGTGATGCACCCTCTGTTGCCAATATTGATGCCCAACTTTCCTTGCCTTTGCAGATGCTTTGTATACACTGTTTGCCATCCAGAGTGCTCACACATCCTCTTATTTTAATAGAACACAGGCGAGAGGGCCTTACTTCCCAAGCCATTACCACGTTTCAGACCTTTAAACCCTCTGATCTCTTCTGGAGTCTGCTGGAAATGTTCCACTGAAGAAACCTCGACATGATGTTGAGCATAAGCGGATACTATCAATTTAACAATCACGAAAAAACTAATTCTCTCAACACACATGGGGATTACACCAGTCAGAAGGCACTCCCCACTTTAATCTTTAAAGTCAGCAAGCCATACATGCAATGGTTTATCTTTCCAATCATGTGAATGCCATGCTTCAGAAATAATACATAGCAACACATTAATGATTCACAGTCTTACTTTTGGGATAAGGAAGCCTTTAAATTCGACATCCATTGTGGTTTCATGAGGAAGACCCATTGGAAGGATATTGGAAAACCGCTGGATTTCATGGATGACCGCATCCGTATAAGGCATTTGTCGGCGATGTTCAGTCTGAGGCTTAGCAGATCCTATCACAGCGTCTATCTCTTTTTGAACCTTTTCTGACAGTGAAAGACATAAGAAAAATGGATTTAACAAGCAACATCACTTGGTATTTCTGCATGTCGATGCTAACTTTACGTCCCTTGGGAATGTGCCACTGGTTAGATTTTATATGACAAATGTCCAATCTAAAATGTAGTCGTAGATGCATATTCAGTGTTTATTTTATTTTTTTATTTATCTTATTTATTACATTTGGTTTTACGACCAAACCGCAAGGTATCACAGCGTAGGTTACAAGCATATTTGGTGTCTTGGCAGTTTCATGCATACAGTTATACGATTAGTTGAACATCTCAACAGTAAGATGCATATCAAACAAAGACTTGGGTGGTTTTGGCCATGCTCGCCTTCGCAAAAACTCATCAGCTGTTCAAGCTTTACAAGCATTTGTTATAACAGCAATGACACTTTTCTTAAACATTTAAGGTTATTTAAAAACATTGTTCCAATAAAGTAGCTCATGTAAAATGTAATTCAAGTTCACTGAATGTTTAAACTCTAATTTTGTAATTCAAACGCCTAAATCTTCAATGCGATGAGGTTAATTCTGGGATTAGTTATATGTGTACAGACGATCGTGCATAATGAGACATTAGTCTTGGCATAATTGTGTGCAATGGCAGCTTTCTTTGCATAGGTAAGCCCCTTTCTTTATTCTGGGTCCTAAAGAGTGTAACATTACTTTACCTAAGGCTTGTTGGGGGTCACCGGCCATGGTCATCCGGCGGGCGCCCCTGGGCGCTATCTCTGCTAGCGCCGTGCAGTCCCACTATGTGTGGGGGTGGGGGCCTGCCGTGGATGTCCGGCATGGCCCCGGGTGCCATGGGCCTCGGCACCCTGGCATGGGGTCACAGCCTGCCAGGCCTCGGACTGAGTGGACCTCGGCTGCCATCCTGGCAGACGGGTCCCTCAGTGTCTGGGCGTGCAGGCCTGTGCCTCCACGTGTAGGCCTGTGGCCTACATGGATAATGAGACACGGACTCAGTCGTTCCTCTTTGGGAGTCTGCAGCCGCTCTGACTCACGTGCCTGCAGGGGCTCCTTTTATTAGCTTGGGCCATGACACAGTCATGGCCCATCTTAAAGGGGCCATACACGTGAGGAAAACACATCCCCTAAAAGGGGCAATGCACACAGGAGGGTCCCACCTAACAAGGCTGACAAATCTGCATGCACCTCACATCTGTGGCAACCCCGCCACTGAATACAACTCCGGTCTGCAAATAGATTCGTCATAGTGCTGCCAGAACTAAAACAAATGCAACTTGTAGCTCATTTAATTGCTTGTCATTATCTGCTCTTTGAAATGCAAGTTTTAAAACAGACACTAACCGTTGCAAGATGTCGGATGAGTGCAAGGGATTGAGACTGGTTTTGATTTTTAGTTTCTGATGCTGCCACATAGATAAGCTATATGGTTGCTAGTGCTATTATGGTTGCTAGTGCTAGTATGGTTGCTAGTGCTATTATGGTTGGGTTTGTTTGTTAATGATGATTTTACTCCGTGGCACAGTTCAAAACAAAAGCTTTTTTCCAGGTATTCCCTCAACACCTCCTTCCCTTTTTTCTCTGTTCCTCCCTTCCACACTTCCTTTCATTGTGTTCCTTTTTCCCAAGATTACACCTAACCTTAAACCCAACCCTTTGTCCCATTCCTCTCTTCCCTCCTGCCCATCTTTTCAATTACTTTATTAATGTCATTTTAAAGAGGACAAAACATTAAACATATATTATCGAGGTGCTGCAAGTCCCTTGGAAGCACCAGGCTAGACTCAAGAAGCTGACCATTGAAGGGAAGGGAGCCCCGCAACCTGCAGCTCAGCTGAACAGAAAGGTCAAGCACATTTCTATGACACAGTAGCACATGATTGTTGGCGCAGATTCAAAAAGACGTCTCTCCACGTCTGAAGGCAACGCCATTCTATGCTCTGCTACTGATGGGATGACTCAGATTAGTTGGGTTTTGTTCGCCTCAAAGGAACTCAAGTCAGGGGCTCTCCTTCAACCCTTTCACATGAGCACATTTTACACAACCCTTGCACCATATTAAATAAAGTGTTACATCACATGCATATTAGAAAGGGATAGAGAAGAACAAACGGAATGGCGTAAATACATCCCCACAACATTAGCACAATCCACGTTGATAGTGAGCCAAAAATGATTCTTGTATAAAAAAAAGCGTGCATCTTTATTTACAAAATATCCCACAGTTCTCTCTTTATTTAATCAACAACACATCCAATCAGATCAAACCCCTTGCAGGGTCTGGGTCATATTTCTTATCAAACCACATATATGTTCAGGGGCTGCCAGAAACCACATTTCAAAACCCGCAACGCTACTCCGTTCATACCCATATGGGCATATGAAAATTCGCCTTAAAAAGACAAACGCTTTCAACACCCAACTAAGTCAAAGGAAAACCTGTCAATGCTAGGCATTCAAACTCAAACTAAACAAGAGCAATTATTATAAGATCTCTTTGCAATAATGAAATGCAATAATTAAACCACACTGTTAAATAAATATATCATCCATTTAAAAAATGCGATGACCAGCATGAGCACAAAGTTAAAACAAGAAATTCTCCAGCAAAATAACTTTTAAGGATGCCAACTGTGAGAAGCCCCTCTGACTGCATCTCCTCGACCATCTGATCAGCCAGCCTTCTCTATTCAGGTTTGCATGGCATCTTATATACTTTGGAAATGCCCTAATTATTACACTTGCATGTCATTTGATACACAGCGTCTAATGGGTCTAATGCAGATATATGCTGCACAGAGGTTAAGGGGTTCCCTGGAACCACCAGGATAGACTTCCTGCTCCTTCCTTCCCAGGCACTCTGCACTGCTTTGACCTCCCGTTTCACATCTAAAAACTCAGGACATCCTGTCCTCACTCTCACCCACCCCCATCTCCACTCCCGCTCCTCTGCCTCCCTTGACTCCCCTCCTATCACCATCCGCACTCTCCTCCATCCTGCCCATAGCAACAGATGAGGTTTCTAAATATGTCCGCTCTATGAAGGTCTCCTTTAAACATTTACTCTCCTGCTCTTCTAGAACCATTAAGGACATCTCCTCTCTCCACAGCTTTTGCCGACTTCTGTAACACTCCTTCGCCACTGGCTCTTTCTCTCTATCCCTCAAGCACTCCCTTGTGCACCCTCTCTTAAAAAAGCCATCTGCTGACCCTTCCTGCATGGCTAACAATCACCCTATCTCCACTACCCCCTTCCTGGGTAAACTCTTGGAGAAGTTGGTCCTCCCCCCAACTGACCTTCCACACTGAACTTGTTGGTTGCCTCCATGACAATCAATCTGGATTCTGGGCATCCAGAGGCACAGAAACTGCTTTCCTGAACACTTGTGAAGGCATGCTCGCAAATCTTGACTCCAACGATCCTGCTGTCTCCTCGATCTCTCCTCTGCCTTTGACACGGTCAACCTTTCTATTCTCATCAAATGGCTCTGTGATATCCTTGGCACCACGCACCAGGCACTGCAATGGCTGACCTCTTTCCTCACTTGCAACTGGGCCCTTTGTCCTCCACCACCACACACTCTACCCGTGGCATCCCCAAGGGCTCAATCCTATCGTCGTGGCTCTTCAATATCTATCTCGCCCCTCATGCTCACCTGATAGCTTCCTTCTCTCCTTATTTTCAATGGTATGCTGATGACACAGCTTTCCTTCAAACTTCCCTCGACTACCTCCTCTTTCTCCTCTCATCCCCGATTGCCTGACCGTCATCCAGGCATGGGTTGCAGCTAACAAGCTCTTTCTTAATGTCAGTAAGACAGAGATCCTTCTCATTGGGACACCTGCGCCCTGTTTTCCCCCTACCCTCTCGCCGCCCTGCTGGGCTCCCTGCCCTCACCATCCTGTGCGGCCAAAAACCTTGGGGTCATCTTCGACTCTGCTCTCTTCTTCACCCCTCACATCTTGGACCTTGCCGAGAAGGCCCACTTCCAGCTTCACCTCCATAGAGGCATTCTTCCTTTCCTCACCTTCCCCCAGAAGTTAATGTCTCCAGTACACTGGTCGTCTCTCGGCTGTCCTACTGCAACAACCTCTTCCTCAATCTCTCCCTATCTCCCAGTCAACTACAGCGACCAGTCCCAAAAAACGAGTATTCCCCAGTGGCCGTGCAGGAGCCGCCTTTGCAGAATTCCTACCTGCTCTTTGGAATGGGGCCCGGCTCCGAGGAGAGTGCAGGCCGATGTTGTTGGAACCCCGTGACGGAGGAGTTTGGGTGAACATGCACACGTGAGTATAGCCTTGCAAGTGATAAAAAGTAGGGGACAGATGTATGGGAGAGTGTGAAGAGCATGAATGCACGCAGAGTGAAATTGTTGGTGTGTTGTGGGTGTTTGTTTTTGTTGGTATTATTAATTTTCTAAGTAGAATATTAAGGCAAGGAAAATGGAATGGTAGGGAGCCTCCCCGATAGAGGGGAGAAGGTGGTATCGTAGGCATTGTATAACAGAGGAAAGAAGGAAATACATAGGAGCCTTGCGTTATTAGTGTGCTGAGGAATAGTAGTTATTTTTATTTTAGCTTGGTATTTTAGCTTGTTTTGGTCGTGTTTTATTGTGTAGGAGGGGGACCAGTGGAAGGGCATTTTTGTTATAATTATTGGTGCGAGTTGAGTGTGTAGAGTGTGCGAGAAAGGTGGGTGGGGCGAAGGAGGGGGTGGGAGAAATTGTTTTGAGACTTTTTGTGTGGGAGGGAGGAGATGACAGACTGACTTTTTTGAAGAACAGCAGCAGCGTGCGCGGCTCGTAAACATAGGCGTAAGACAGTGAGGCGCAATGAATATTACAATGGGTGGAGAAACATCCATAGAGTATACGTGCAAAGCCTTGCCATTGTATCGGGACAGAATTGAGAAATACCACAAACAGTGGGTGACAGAGACAAGAGGAAGGGGGATGCCCCATTCATGGCCAGAGACGGGATCCCATAACAAGGGAATCGTAGAACACATGTCTACATTTTTAATAGCTAAGTATAAAGGGAAACAGTTACAAAAAAGGAAAGACAATAGATCTGTGGAAGATGTTTGAAGATACGTAAGATCTTGGTGGGAGGAAAAGCGCAATGTGCAAGTGCCGATGACATTACAGGCAAGGAGGGCAGGATGCCAGCAGAGTGCGGGGGACTACCCATTGACAGCTTGCCCCCAGGTAGGTTACGCCAATCCGACCTATGTGTCCACTGCAACGACGGCCCCACCAACCCTGCATGCGTCCCCTCCGAAAGTCCCATTGCATGTCGATGTCAATAAAAGAGACCTAGAAGAGGCACTGGCAGCGGTGTGAACAGAATTGAATAGATTGCGAGCAATAAAGGTTGAAGTAAAGCCCAGTAAACCAGCAGAGCAAGGGTCCAATGGGTGGAAGGCAGTAGATTTTTTGTTCAAGGTAGTTAACAGCTAGAAAAAGCGTGCACATAGAGAAGGAAGGGGGAAGGAGACGAGAGGGCAGACATCCTAGGGTATGAGAATGTTGGGTCCCATCGAGGATGTGTGGCGTACATTTGATCTGTACGAAGATGAGGAGGATGAGAAGGCAGAACAAGCACCTGAACAAATAACTCGGGTGGAGAGTTTGTGGGAGGGCAGGTTAAGGAACAGGTTTGGCCAGATGGCAGTGTCCAGGAAGAGAGGAAGAGGGAAAAGGACTGATGGGTGTAGTGTGAAAGACCAAAGGGTGTCTCACCCGCTGGTCCTCCGGAACCTATCATCCAGATGGCCAGGACACAGCCATTGCTTTTGGATACAGTTCCCGGGGGTACACCAGTGCGGGAGGATCACCTGGGTATGGGGTCTTCGGGGAATGGGTGAGGCAGCCAATGGTGAGACACGCTATTCTCACCCTTTTTGTACACCTAACTCATCCTATTCTTAAGGATTCTCTGATGTCCCAACTCCCCCCCCTACCCCTTTTCTAAACAAACACTGGGCTGAGGAAGACGGCGACAGAGTAACATGACTAACTCTTATACATCGCACTGGATATGTCCAGGGTCAGGCAAACTCGGACACTGACACCAATTAGCTCTCCTCACACAGATAAAAGGCGGAACATAGAGACACACTCTGAGCAGGGTGAAGGCAAACCTACTGGAGCAGAGTGACGGATTAAGGGATGAGAGCAGTGGGTCGAGAACCATAGGAGTTCCCTACCGGAGGTCATTACCTCCAAAAGGCCGCAAAAGACGCGTGGAGAAGGCCAAATCCCAATACCGAAGGATACATTGTGTTTCAAGGATGCCAGCGACCCTCTTGGGTGAATGGCAGAGTTGGGGAGAATGGGGCCAATCCTGTGGTACTAAATTTGACTCATGAATTGGAAAACTGTACAGACAAGAAAGAAAGCACACAGCAGCTGAGTTGGCAAGCAACCTGAGAGACTGGTGTGTGTTAAGGAAAGATTGAAATTGCAACTTTATATCGCAAGTGCAGGCTGCATGCGTGTGGATGAGAAAGGCAGATCTGTGAATTAACTTTTGAAGTAAGTAAAGCTGTGAAATCAGCGATACTGAGTAACGGAGTGGTCCGTCGAAAGGAAGTAGCTGTCGCACTCACCTGTGTCTCTGCAGGAGCGATGGATGAACCTCCCTTGGTCCCCGAGTTCTCACTTCCCCTGTTTTCATCCGGAGGGATTCCTGTCAAACACAAGGTAAACACTCAGACCTGAATTCACCTGATTCCCCTGGGGCCCTTCCCTTTACTTAAAGGTGTGCTGTGATGTCTCTTAAGGGCTTACCTTGATCTTTAGTAAGGTGTGCACTCCAACCTGCCTTCGCAGGGGCGTGATTTGCTTGTATGGATGATGCCAATGTCTGTTGGTTGAGTTCAGATGCCACACGCTGTTATATGCCTTCACAGTGAGGCCGAGTGTTCAAGGCGCCAGTTTCTTCACTGGCTAGAAAGTCTTTTCCACAAGTGAACGTTGCGCGGAGAATATTTAGTGTCCTAACTTGTCCTATTGTCTTTGTTTGCCAAGGTATCTTGTGGGGGAGTAGCGCTGCGTGTAGAAATCAGCTGCTGTTAGGTAAGCGCAGCGTCTTCAATTCGAGCGCCTGGTAATGTCTCTCCTTTTTCTTCCCTTGCAGGAGTGGATTACGTGATATTAGCACCTCGCGTCTGGGTTCAGCACTACCGGAGACTTGGTGGTCTGGTAAGTTTGCATGGAGTCTTTGGTAAGTAGGTACTGCGTTATAAGCGGGAGCGCAGTGCAATAGTCCCCGCATTATCAGGGCGAGCGCAATGACTAATATCTTTTCTTTCTTTTACAGGGGTTTGTGCGCTCGTACAACTGACCTGGTTACCAGCGTCACAGGAAGATTTGGTTGAGTATGCACAGCGTTGTGGAAGCATGCGTGCCAACGTTGTTCTTCTTTGTTCTTACAGGTGCCGGTGTTGAAGTCCCCACTTGACCGGAGATAGCCGTGGCGTGGAGAAAGCACGGAGTACCTGTAAGCAGAAGCAGAATGATCCAGAGCAGGTAAGCAGAAGCGGGAAGATCCGAAGCATGTAAACGGAAGTAGGATGTCCCGGAGCTGGTAAACTGAAGCAGGATGATCCAGAGCAGGTAGGCTGAAGCAGGATGATCCAGAGCACGGTAAATGTGTTGCTGATGCAGCTCACAGTAAGAAACACGAAGCACTGGAAGAATCTTGGGTGTGGCTTATATAGCCAGCCACCCCCAAACACTAGAGAGCTCATGGATTGTCATGCACTTCCTGTTTGGCAATAGGAAGTGGTAACCAGGAAGTTCCTACAACCACTAGGAAGGAAGTAAAGGAGGGATCTGATATGGGTTCTTTGTGTGCCTATGCCAGGCCTGCCAAGCCTCCACCCAGCTTGCCCCAACTACCTGCCTGATACCCATGACAGTAGCCCACTCGAAAGTCTTTGGGAAAGGTGCATCGTTTGTAGCGATAAAGTGAGTGAGCAGTAAAAACAAATAGATCAAAATGAACCACGAACGAAGGGGAGACTAAAAAGCTGAACGTTGAACTTTGAGTCAAAGTTCTGTAAAGAAAGCCACGCACAATCGAAAGTCTTCCACATCCGGAAACGGCCTGAGCCTGACTGAAAGAGACCCAAAGTGTAATACGTTTGGGGAAGGGAGCCCTGAAAGCATTGTTGAACTTCTTGTTGTGAAAGGTCTGAGCCCGACAGGGGGGGGGGGACCAACGTGAAGGGTCTGAGCCTGACAGAGGGTGACCAATGTGAACTTTTTGTTGAAACATTGTTTGGAAGATTAAAAAGAGACACTTTAACATGGAAGGTCAGATGGGCCTCGATCCACGGTTTGAACTGTTTTTGTGTTTGAAACCAGAGCACGTCATCCTGATGACTGAGCCACATTTATTCTTTATATTTTGAACACTGATTTTCCTTTACATACATATCTCCTTTATACACTTTTTGAACAAGAGATAGGGCAGGCATTCGGTTTTGTTAGCATAGGCAATTTTGATTTGACAGACGCTACTAGGACTGTTTTGTTTATTATCTGCTGGTCGAGACTACTCCCATCTTAGTTATAGGGCAAAGTAGGAGTTTTTCCAAACCCAGAAACTTTAATAAAGGTTTTACAAATTGTACCCTTTGTGTCATTGTCATACTTGTGATACCATGCCTCTCCTAAAGTAGGCCAAGGATGCAGATGCCCCTTATACAAAAGGGAACCGTCAGACCGCGCTATGTGCAATGGGCATAGATGGATAACAACTATTTGATAGCGGCGCTCCCACCCCTTATGGCATGCGCAGGCAAGTGGATCTATGCATTTGAAAAGCAGACTGCAGGGCTACCCCTGGTGGTCAGTGACAAAGAGATTATTTGCGGCAACGGTTGGAGATCAGGCTGGGGAGGTGTGGGTGAAAGAAGGGTCCCCGGAGTGACTCTGGGGGTCTAGCCATGAGTGCAAATGGTTCTCACCTGGTTCCTGGTTGGTATCTGCAGAAGAGAGGGTTATATGTCCAGACTTTTTTCCCTTAGTCTTCTTCCTTGACGAGGTGTGGGTGATTCCGTTCAGTAAGAGAACCAAGAAAAAAGTTCCAAGTTAGGGACCTTACGTCCCCTGCACACTAGCCTGTGTCTTGATGACCAGACTAATAACTTATAATCCTATTGTAGTTAAACATTCAAATAATAAGAATTAAAAACTGTGCAGCATCCACACTGTAATATGTGTTCTTTAAGAGAGAACCAAATTAAACATGACAGTTCAGTCAGTAGTTTATCACAAAAATCTTCTTTTCATTCATGGTGATGATGCCAAGGGGGCCCAACGCGTTTCGAGTGACACTCACTCTACATCAGGGGCATGTGCAATTCTATAAAGGAAGTACATATAACATGATGTTAGGATTTGTAATAGTATCCAAATTCATACATAATTATGCAGTCAACATATATCAGGATAACAAATTTCAATAGTTTTGCTTCTATCTATTTTGGCAAATCATTCTTGTAATCTATCTCTACACACTGAGTAGTAGTAAAAGAGTCATTGTTCCCACAAAGTATGATTTAGCTAGATCAAAGCCTGAAGGATACTAATCAGAGCAACTGACCGGATTATGCCTAACAGTTTTGTACATAATGTCATACGCTAGTTTAAATAATACAAGTGTCTAACCTTGTGATATTTTGTGCTAATAAAACTTCATGCCGTATTGTCTTTAGACTATAGATGTAGTGGACAAGTCAAAGGCGTTTCATGTAGAGAGAGCCAACACTTCACATTCAATGTGTTGCCAGATAGTTAGTTGCTGTCAGTGCTGTTTTCCCTTTGCTGGACCATTTCCAGAGATAGGACCTATATGGGCATAACAAATGTATAATATATTGGTCAATGTTATGTTGGATAGAAGTAATATGCCTGGATGGAAACGATACTGGCATTAGACTATACCCACTAACATCAAGGAGCCAGGACGGACTCCCTTTGCATACGACTCAGGAGCTATGATTGTGAATCTAGCTACCAGCAAACCCTGGTGCATCAGTCTCTCCTTTAAGAGGCTCTCCACCTGTGACTTACACTATTAGCCGTCCATTCGTTTTACTACTACTCAGTGTGTAGAGATAGATTACAAGAATGAGATTGATTTGTCAAAATAGATAGAAGAAAAACTATTGAAATTTGTTATCCTGATATAGGTTGAGTGCATAGTTATGTATGGATTTGGATACTATTACAAATCCTAACGTTATGTTATATGTACTTCCTCTATAGAATTGCACATGCCCCTGATGAAGAGTGAGTGTCACTCGAAAGGCGTTGGGCCCCCTTGGCATCATCACCATGAATAAAAAGAAGATTTTTGTGATAAACTACTGACTGAACTGTCATGTTTAATTTGGTTCTCTCTTACAGACCACATATTACAGTGTGAATGCTACACAATATTTTTAATTCTTATTATTTGAATGTTTAAAGGCATGGTCTAGTAAAAAATTTTATTGTCCCTACGGGTCGGCCATGTTTTTTTAAGCCTAAGTGGCTCGATTTTAGAAAACTTTCCTATGGACCTTACCCGAGTTTTCGTCCATTAAACGCACGCGAAAACAAGCACCAGGGAGCCGCCATTTTCTGATAATCCTATCTTTTCCCCGATCGCCCTGGCTGACCTGCTTTTGCGGCACTAAATCAATTCCCCCGCCCCTGAGCCTGTCATCAGCAGACTCGTACCGCCCATTTCCCAACCCCAAAGCAAGTCTCGTGTCAACATTCGCTGCGCTTCAGCTAATGACGTGTCGCCATGGAAATGCAGGACACCTCTTTCCTCAATAAGTATAAACAGACCGTTTCACAACACACAGCAGCATTCCATTCCTCTCTCTCTGTTACTTTGAGTATTCTGTGACTCGTTTAAGTGCTCTGGTCAGCTACCTTTGCCACTTGTAGCCCTTGTGAACAGATACCAGTACCACCGCTATAAATTATTTTAGTTTGTTTAACACACAATGGCTACAATAATGCCCTACATGTACGAGCCAGAGTATACCGAGGAGGAACTACTGGAAAGGGAAGCACGCGAAAACGATGGGGATTCGGACGGCAGTTGGCAGGACGAATCAACAGATGAAGAGCCTGGGCCTAGTCGAATGGACGGCGTCTCCACCTGGTGCACATGCAATCGGTGCGAGCTAATGCCAACTGAGGACGAGAACTGCTGCTGCCGAGAAAACTCGGGATGCCTGGCCTACATTTCGGAAGGCGAGCCACGACCGCAATGCATCACCGAGCTGCCAGACTTCAGGACAGCCTGCCTCACACGGGCCGTGTTGAGAATAATGATGGTGCTTATGCACTAACTTCGCGCAACTGTTCGTCCTCGTAATCCGAGTAACGAGTAAGTATACTCTGCTTGTCATGCCACTCCTATTTCATGATCTTCTACTGTATCCAAAATGACATCTACATATCATTGTAACGCATGTAAGTCGTTCAATAGTGTGCATTGTCTAGATAGCATTTGTCCGTGCAGAATGCCATTAGTTACAAGAATTGTCATTGACAACAAACGTTTATTAAACTTATCTTGGTCATTTAAAACAGTTTGTTTCATTCCTTTTCACAGGTGGTACAGGCTGGTGGCCTATCGTTCCTTTACATGGTGGCTCCACGGGAGGCTTGGACACCGCGTTTGAAGAGTGATACCCGCCTGTGCCGTTCGTGCCATTAGAGAAACGTTCCCGAGTGACAGCGGTCAGTACAGGGGATTTTCTCTCGCTGTGCTGCAACCTGACCTGTATAATCTTTAAAGTCTTGTATTTTTGTGTCATGAAAATAAGATAAAAAATAAAACACCACATATATTTTAACAACGTTTGTTTCGATTTTTTAAATGAATCAAGTGTGTCTCCATTCAAGGATGGACGTCAGACATCTGTGCTCCGAATGGGTGAAGGTCTGGTCGCTGTGAAGCAGCGTGGTCACTATCTATCTAAGCTAACATAACATATTCTCGATAATGCATGCACTAAATAACACTTGTTCAAAGTCTTTCAGTGGGTTATGTCTCTATAAAAGTCACACATATATCTATACTAACAATTACCATTGGATTATACAGGCCTTAGGGTCTTGACCACTATAATACACCGGTTGAAGTGTGGGTCTGTGCTCACAAGAATCTCCGTTATGTGGCATTTGTTATTGATAAGCAACGATATACTATCATTGATATAAAGGCGATATACTATATATTGATATAAAGGCGGTTCGCGCCGGTGGATGCGCGCTGGCATGGGGGGCTGTCAGGGGCGCGAAAGGCCAATGTGCCAAACTACATGTACACTTCAAAAGGTGTCCCACGCCAAGGGGCCATTGTTCACATCGTCTCCTCAGACCCCGTGTCTCCAGGCAGGCCTCCCCTGAGGCAGGCCGCCCCCCTGCAATCCACATAAGTGTGTCTCCATTCAGCAGTCTTCCTGTGCCTTATCTGCAGGCCCCAGGCCCATCCATCCCACCCCCCTGTATCAAAGGCGGTTCGCGCCGGTGGATGCGCGCTGGCATGGGGGGCTGTCAAGGGCGTGAAAGGCCAAGGTGCCAAACTACATGTACACTTCAAAAGGTGTCCCACGCCAAGGGGCCATTGTTCACATGGTCTCCTCAGACCCTGTGTCTCCAGGCAGGCCTCCCCTGAGGCAGGCCGCCCCCCTGCTATCCACATAAGTGTGTCTCCATTCAGCAGTCTTCCTGTGCCTTATCTGCACGCCCCAGGCCCATCCATCCCACCCCCCTGTATCAAAGGCGGTTCGCGCCGGTGGATGCGCGCTGGCATGGGGGGCTGTCAAGGGCGCGAAAGGCCAAGGTGCCAAGCTACATGTACACTTCAAAAGGTGTCCCACGCCAAGGGGCCATTGTTCACATGGTCTCCTCAGACCCCGTGTCTCCAGTCAGGCCTCCCCTTGAAGCAGGCCGCCCCCCTAATACCACGACATACATACGTCATTCATTCACAAACACACCCCAGTTTCTAATACTTTAAAAACCACTCGATATGTCTCATGAGAACATCTTTGTGCTTTGCAAGTCAACTCCTGAACGTGCTACCTGGGAACCACTGAGATCTATGCTAATCTGCTCGTCGTCGTGCTATCCGTGAACTTCTGTGACCGCTTCGAGCATACCCATCAGTGTGCTACCCGTGGCCACCCACCTATTCTCCTGCAACATACTGTTCTGCTTGCTGAATCCAACTGTTTGTTGGTCAAGGTAAGGCCATGTATCCTGGTCATATTTCGCAGATTTTTAAATTTCTATCTATTTGCGAGTAGAGTACCCAATAGTGCTATGTTCATTGGTCTCATTGCTATTGACTTGAATTTCCATTGCTATGCTAACAATAGATCTAATTATTTTCATCTGTGTCAATTGTCATCGAATTGCATCCTTCGGGGGTCCAGTCTATGATGCAAGCATGTTTCCTTCTCGTGCAATCCAGAACATCCAAGGGATGAGTCACATGTTCAGTTTTTAGTCACATCATTAATACATTTCTGCAAATTATGCAAATACTAAGCCGCACATAATGAACTGGTATAGTTCCTGCGACCAAAACAAACCTTGCATTGATCATTGTATGATTCATTTACTTTTGTATCAAATCTTTATTCTTGAAGATTGTATAATAATGTCAATATTTACTTTTCAGATTTAGCAACAATGCCTGCCTGTTCGATTAGCGGTTGCCCTTCGAAGACCCATGCGAAATCTGAAGGCACTACAATGCATGTATTCCCGAAAACTGTTGATCGAATAAGAGAATGGGTCAGACATTGCGGATATCCACTGGATGAGCTGGAAAGTAGAGTCCAACAAGTCTTACAGGACAAGAGGGGTGATCGATACCGCATCTGCAGCCGGCACTTGTCCTTGGACATGTACACAACATCTTGGGTAACAAAGAAGAATAAACGGTGAACGACACGGAAATTGCTCGAAAACGCTATTCCCACTCTATTTGTCCACATTCCGCCACCGGTGAGTCAAGTGTCCGGATTTAGCTTTAGGCCTTGCGGTAGTGTGTAGTTATCCGAACGGATTAATTGATATTGTAGATGTTCTATCCCTTGTAATAATTTCGATATTGATATGATTGTATAGTTTTTTGAATAATGACATTTACCAATATATTCTTTTTCGATTTCATAACCCACAAACGCAATGTATATACATGGGGACAGGGAACTGTGCTGTATTGAGCATTTTACAAGTATTCTGTCGCCTTACATGGCTATTTTTAATATTGGCATTTCATTAGCAATCATTAATTTTCCTTTACAACTTCTTGACTATCCCTTGAATCTGAAGCAAGAACATTCTACATCCTTGACGTGGTTGCAGTTATCAACCACTTCTAGCGCGTATCAGGTAATCTTAATAGGCTAATCCGCTACAGACCTGTTTTATGCATGTCAAGTAATATTTTTATTTTATCGTGTAATCATTTTACCGAATGTTTCGTTAGTGCTTTCCAATTGATATACACCTTAGTTATCGTCCACTGATGTTTGTTTTCGGTTATAATTAGTGTTATCCATACTAATGCAAGTACTGTCTTTCAGGGAGCTGCTGAAGCGTCCGCCACATCTACAACATTTCTAGATGTTCTTCAACAGCAGGAGGTATGGATACTGACAGCTCCATCGAGCGTCATCATCAGAGCTGGAATTCTTGTCGTTTGATTGTTCTACACAATGTTTCATTTGTGGTTAGCCATTGATATGTACCTGTGCTGTCGACCCCAGGTGTGTGTTATGTTTTCACAATTGTAATCCTCACTAATGCAAGTACTATGTTTCAGGCAGTTGATGGAGCGTCAACTCCTGCACTTGATGCAGAGCCTGACATTCAAGTAATTCCAGGGGAAGTGGAAGCGGGACCATGCGTATTCGAATCGGCGCAACAGCTTTCGGAAGTGCGCACTACATTTGCAACATCCATAGATATTCTTTAGCAGCACGAGGTATGGATAATGACAGCTCCATCATGCGTGATCATATAACGTGATTCCATTTGCTATACTTTCTTCCCTATTAACGCAAGTGCTGTGTTTCAGGGAGACGACGAAGCTTCCACTACAATCACAACATCCAATTTAGATGATGCAGATGTAAATAATTTGTTGAAAAAAGTCGATGAAATGTGATCATATTTAGATTTTCCTTGATTCTTTTGGACAATGCATCATTTGCGGTTATCTCTTTATATGTACCTGTGTGTTCGACCCCAAGTGTGTGTTATGTTTCCAATATTGAAAACCATACTAATCCAAGTACTGTGTTTCAGGGAGACGACGGAGCTTCCACCACAATCACAACATCTCATTTAGATGATGCAGATGTAAAGGAATCGTTGAAATAAGTCGATGAAATGTGATCATATTTGGATTTTCCTTGATTCTTTTGGACAATGCATCATTTGTGGTTATCTCTTTATATGTACCTGTGCCGTCGACCCCAAGTGTGTGTTGTGTTTCCAATATTGAAAATGCAAGTACTGTGTTTCAGGGAGATGCGGATGCCTCCTCTCCAATACAACCATTCATGGCAGTCCATGCAGAGCCAGAGGTATGGATACTGACAGTTCCATCGAAATAGATCATCACAGGTCGAATACTTGTCGTTTGATTGTTGCACACAATGTTTAAATCGTGTTTGGCTATTGAGATGTACCTGTGTGTTCATCCTCACGTGTGTTTTATGCAAACAATATTTTGATACATAGTAATGAAAGTACTATGTTTCAGGGAGGCGATGGAGCCTCATTCCATGCTGTCTATGCGGATACAGAAAATATAGTCGTTGCAGCGCAAGAGGAAGGAAGGACATGCGGAAACGAATCGGAGCTACAGCGTGCAGATGTTGAAGGTCGAGTCAAAAAAGTTGCAAAGAAAAAAAAAACAAAAAAAGGTTAGTTACAAACAGTTCATAACTTTAAAAAAATGTTTGCGCTGGGGACTATTTTATGTTTTTTTCCAGTCAATTCTACTACACTCCATCTTGTGTTTAAACTGAATATCCCTTTTCCAATCTCTCCTCCAGTTACCCGTGGGTGTCAGAACTATACACACACAGACAGTGAAGTGAATGAGAGATGTGGCTTGCCAGACCGTGTACACTATGGAGGAACTATTAATTGAGGCGAGGCGTGTTCAGGCTCGAGATGCTCATGTCCAATGGCCAGAACATGAATTAACTGTTTGGAGACTACAGCAAAGTTGCATTGGACCATAGCTACAGTGCGACCGCACCACCACAAGAAGATGTTATTGATTGTATTGAAGATAGCTCTGAAGTAGTTGCAGATCAATTTACACAATCTACACCCGCCAAAAATTTGCCACCAAAAAACCTGTCAACATTGTTGTGTTCTCCCATCAATGTTGAAGTAATAGATGTTGAAATGAGTGAATGAACCAGCCGCAGCATCCATAGACGCATCAGAACTTGATAACAGCAATATTACTTTCCAATGTGTTGAAATCTCCACAATGTCAAAGGCCGAAACAACGTTGACGCAGGACGACAGTCTAATGAAAGAGAGCAAATACATTGTATTCGACAGTTGTTTGATGGAAATTATAAGTATGCTGAAAGGTGTGCATTCCATTAGAGGGAAAGTATGTGGGAAGCCATTGATTAATGTGACTCGTCAAATAAAAGGCAGTAACGTCAAAATAAATGCCGCCTGTAGATTAAATCATAGGTTCTCATGGTCTGCACAACCGATGCTGGGGAAACTGCCAGCAGGCAATCTACTGTGTGCAGCTGCATCACTTTTTAGTGGCTCCAGTTTTAGAGAGTTAGAGGCTTTCATTCAGTTTGTGGGACTCCATTTCATTTCTAAAGCGCTGTACTACATATACCAACGTGATTATCTGTTTCCGGCCATTAGTGATGCTTGGAAAATTGAACAATTGTCTCTAGCAAGTACATTCGAAGGCAAACGATTCAAGCTAGCCGGCGATGGACAGTGCGACAGCCCTGGATTTTCTGCCAAGTACTGCACCTACCACTTTCAGGACATGGATAGTAAGAAAATTGTGAGTTCGGTGGTCGTGCAGGTAACACAATGTACATCCTCAGTGGCCATGGAGAAACTAGGTTTTATAAAATCAGTGGAATATCTACAATCGAGGGGAATGCACATCGACCTCAGCCACGGATAGACACGTTTCAATTGCCAAGACAATGAGAGAGCAGTTCCCACATATTAAACATCAATTTGACGTATGGCATCTTGCTAAATCAATCAATAAGAAAATCTCGGCTGCAGGGAAAAAAAAGGTTTTGAAAGTATTTTGCAGTGGTCACATTCTATCACCAACCATCTTTGGTGGAGCTCAAAAACTTGTGAGGGGTCAGTGGAAATACTACTTGAAAAATGGCAGTCACTGATGCACCACTGTACTAACTTTCACTGCTGGACAGCAAATGAACATTTCCACCAATGTGAACATGGCCCTTTGTCCCCAGAGGAGGCACGGAAGAAGAAGTGGTTGATTCCATCTTCACCAACACACAAAGCCATTGAGAAGATTGTTTTCGACAAAACTATCAAGAGATTTGAGAGGACTGACAGAATTCTGTCACACAGGAGATTTGGAGGTGTTCCACAATATGTGCCTAAAGTACAGGCCAAAGCGCTTGCATTTTAGCTTTCGGGGCATGAAACATCGCACTCTACTAGCGGTCTTGGCCCATAACAGCAATGTCGGACGTGAACAATCTAGGACTAGGGGTAAAGTAAGGATGCCTCGCTACACTAAGGTGTTTTCAAAACGAAGTAAGCAATGGGTGATCAAACCAGTCTATGATGAAATGCAGTTTGACTTTGTGAAAGGCCTTATTGTTGCTGTGTTAGAGAAGCACAGATATGGAATTTTGGACGTTTCTGTGCAGAGCAGTGATCCATTGCCACCGAACATTGCGACTGTGCCATGCCCACCCGAAGCACAGCTGATTGTGAAGTACAAATCCCGGTTTAAATAATTGCAATACGATTGTCTTTTTGTAAATAAATGTTATTGTACAGTGTACCTGTAAACCTAACCCCTACCTTCACCATCATGGGTGGCGAACAAGCTGGGTGTCATGGTTGAATTCTCTCTATTCACTTCACATATGTGTATGTATATATTTTTCTCATGTCTCATCTCATGTAAATGTAAATGCTGCGCACTGTTAACGGAGGGGAGGCTTGCGTATTGCAAATAATAAAACAAACAAACAAACAATAAATCTCACTTTTAACTCAACTCCTGTGGTACTTTATACTTTCCCTGACCTTCCACCAAAAATTAAATGTCTCAATTTGGGCTGCAAAGCTTGCAGACAACGGGGACAAAATTGGGGCACTTGGAACGCGCCAGCCAAGCGGGCCGTGGCATTTGGGAGAGAAGCCAGTTCGCATTTGCACATTGAGGCGCACTACATAGACGGATTCTAAACTTCAAGTTCTCACAGATGCCTATACTACGTGATGTTGCAAATAAAGAATGCGAAGGACAGCGCCCAGATGAGGCCCACAAGTCGCACTGGAAGTATAAGGGTCTATTGTTTTTTGACCTTGAGACAGGGACCATGCCGAAAGAACTACATTTGAAGGGAGTGCGCAATAACGTAAGAGACGATAAGGCAGAAAATTCAGAAACTAGACCGAGTTTCATTTTAGGTCAGTATACGAAAAATCGTTGTCAAGAGCACGGTCCGTTTTACAGACTGCATTACGAAGAGACACAATGGAAATTTCAAATATAATGTAAGTAAATCTTTACACGCTTTTATACCGGAATGAAGATTTAATGAATGGATGCATGAATAAATGAATGAATGAAGAGCTAGGAAAAGCAAGTAAAACTGTTCGTAGTGGGCACATGGGCATGCAGGTCCACTGGTCTCACCGATCTCGGTCCTTGCCCCAGCCACTTTTCCCTGCACTGCCTACCTGCACTACGGGACTGTCTCTGTATCATTCAGCCCCTTCCCCCGGCATTTACCTTGCACTTGCCACCAGCTGGCCCTATTATTTAATTTGTATTCAACTAACCATGTACAGCCCTTCCCCATGCGCGATCAGAAAGACACCTGGCCTAGTAGGATCGTTGTCTGTCTGCCCTTGTTCCCCACCTGCCTCGTCACGCCTAGAAACACTTGAGTATAGGCGAGTTACAAATGCCATATCATATATCATATCATTCCTCACGCATGTAGACTAACTGTTGTTTATCATTGTGTGTTGGCCTCGATTTATCTCGTTACTTTTCGCATTGATTTTAGAGACGAACATACTCCATTGAACTATCCTTGCAAGCAAATAGTTTCTGATCGGCCGTAATAAATAAAATGAGTAATATTAATGAAGTTCGGCTAGCGAGACTAATTATCATTTTTTTGTTTTCATATCACAGGTATTTGATCCCATTCTGCCACTGCCATCTGTTTGAGACACCGGCGGATGGATTCTTCAGCAGACACCTGCAGCTTCGTGTCAACAACTGGAGCACGATCACCATATTATGGGACGATCGCCAAGGTCCCACATGCCCTTACGCTGTAGTAGTGGCTAGAAGCAACATAACAACCTTTAGGCTGGACTAGTGCCTAGTTGATGGAACAGCCTTGCGATTCACCGTCCTTCCAAAGTGATTCTTTTTACAAAAATGAACACCCTGTGTACCATAAAGGAACAGCGCGTGACAAGATGAAACGGAACAGTTATTGCGGATACAGATAAAAGAAAATAAATGGCTTCCGGAGTTCATATGGCAATTGCTGAATATTCTCTAAACATTTAATGTCAAATAAATGTACTTTACCAAATGTACCGTGTTGCCGTTTCATTTTAAAGTACAGTTTCATATTCCGAATTGTGGCGCGCTGTGTTGTGAGTTAATCTGTGTTGGTTTCTGGGTTCTGTGTGGAGTCGCGCAGAAGACGACTGGGCGCGTTTGCCTACGCAGCACAGTAACGTCACGGGGAGAGGCGGGGAATATGAATGTTTTGATAATGTCAGGCTCAGGGGCAGGGGAATTGATTTAGTGTCGGAAAAAACAGGTTAGCCAGGGCGATCGGGGAAAAGATAGGATTATCAGAAAATGGCGGCTCCCTGGTGCTTGTTTTCGCATGCGTTTAATGGACGAAAACTCGGGTAAGGTCCATAGGAAAGTTTTCTAAAATCGAGCCACTTAGGCTTAAAAAACATGGCCGACCTGTAGGGACAATAAAAATTTTTACTAGACCATGCCTTTAACTACAATAGGATTAGTCTGGTAATCCAGACACAGGATAGTGTGAAGGGTACGTAAGTTCCCTAACTGGGATCTTTTTTCTTGGTTCTCTCATGTTGTACAACCTAGGTGTCAAGGTCGTCTTTCTCTCCTCTGCACCTCGAATTCTACCTTAATTCACCACACTAGAATTATTAAGCCTTACCTAACTTATCTAAACGATCATCATTTACATAAGGGTATGCTAAGAGTGTTTATCACTTATTCGATTCCGTTCAGTAGCCACTGTGTCAGCCGATCTGAACCAGCTGGCATGGGTGGACCATGAAAAACCCATCCAAGAATTGGGGAAAAACCAGAGTTAAATTTTTTTTTTTTTTTAAAAGGATGTTGTCCACAAGGTGCAGAATCCAGCTGGTGGAATTGGAGGGATCCGAGAATCGGATGAAGTATCCTGGCAAGTATTCAACAGTGGAAGCCGGTGAGAAGGCAGAGAAGAAACTAGCGAAGGCTATCAGCAAGCAGGAGGCAGAAAGGGGAAGAATGCAGGAGAAGCCGCTCCGAGAGAGGCAGAGAAACGGAGGAGGCCAAAGAAAGAGTAAAGAGGGGAAACTAGCATCTGAACCCAAAGCAAAGGAAAAAACGCACCGGGTTGCAATGGGGCGAGCTCTGTTCTCCGGAAAGCAAAATACTTCCGTCCGCCATCTTGAGAGAAGACTAGACGGATGCCTGTGCTTGTAACTCTTGTGTGCTGGCACAGTTACGTGCAGTCATTTCCACCTTCTCCATAACAATCTATGCAGCGTCATTACTGGAATGATGCACATGATGGAGCATCATTTAACAAGATTCGAGTAACGGTATGGGACACGCTACGGCAGATATACAGTCTATCCTGCAATGTACTATGTGCAATGATGAAGACCCCGTCCAATTCATTCTTAAGGTTCAGGAGATGTGGAGAGCGGAGACAGGCAATTAATGGGATCAATCAATAGCCTTTTTCTACTCCACTTTCAAAAAGGTCCTACCCAAAGAGATGCAAAAGGCATTAGACAAAATTGTGGGTGTCGAAGCAAAGAGGTGGCCTGAAGTGCAGAGCATAATAGTACACCATTGCAGAAGAATAAAGGAGCGGGACAAGGACAGGGCTCAGAGACGTCAGGCAGAGAAAGCAAGACTAGTACAAAACAAATTAGCTAAGGTCACTGAGGAGGTGTCAGTATCAACTCCAGCTCAGATAGAAGTGGCAGGATACACCCCGAACTTCGCAAATGCTAGAATAGCCACGATGTGGTCAGAAGGAGGACAAGGACAGTGGGGAGGGAATACACAGTACCCCAGCCTACACTGACAAGGAGGACCGCAGTGAAGAAGATGTGGGTTCCGAGGATCAAGTGGAGGGGAATTTGGAGGAATGGGACCCAGAGGGGGAGGAATGGGGCCTTCGCAATGTTGGAACTGTGGAAAATGGGGGAATTTTTCAAGGGAGTGTAGGAGTAGACACAGGATGGGGCACAGTTACAGGCAACAGAATTATGGTTCACCATTTCAGGGGGCAACCCCCAAGGACAGACACCCAGAATGATGTCCATACCCCACAAAATACACCAGGCTTACACGCAATTGCCCCCGCATGTCACAGGCCCCACTTTTGCAGCAGCAGCAACAGCAAGCGATGCAACAATATGTACCCCAGAACACTTTCCAACAGGCAGGTAACACAAAACCCATTTAATAGATTGCCGAATGGTACGGTCGCCCCGTTTCAAGGCGCAGACGTGGTGGAGGGAAACCCCTTTTCATTTCTCGGGTCAAATACATACCCTGACTAGGACAGACCACAGAGAACTCTTGCATGTCTGCTCCTGTCAATGACCCTTAACACTGAAGAGGAACCCTTAACACTGAAGAGGAACCCTTAACACCGAAGAGGAACCCTTGGTGGGAGCAGAGATCGGAAACAAGCAATTCATTTTCATGGTTGGTTCGGGCACTGAGAAATCATTTATCAGTGAAGGGGACTTCCCATTAACTTTCAAAACTCTCGACATGCAGGGCTTCTCTGGGGCTATTTCTACAATTCCATACATTGACGATTCGGATGTAAAAGTAGGGGGGAGGGTTGTGCGTGCTCCCCTATTGTACTCCTAGTCCTCTCCTGTCAACATGCTTGGCAGGGATCTGCTCAGTAAGTTGAACATGACAATCTCATTCACTGATCACAGCATTGTCTGTGCCACGCAAGGGATGTGCGCAATGAGAGCAATGATGATAAAACATGTGATGGCAGGTGAGATGGTGGTCCGAGGAATACCTGTAGACCCAGACCAGGGGTATAGGATACACACAAAATCTGGGAGGAACAGGGGACACCTTTGGGACTTCACTACAGACACAACATAACACAATCCAAACGGCCAGAGGGTTGAGTGACAATCCTTAAAGCCCTTTAAATATGTGTTCTTTGTGCTTAGATATATTTTAAAAAAGAAAAACAAATAATGACCGTTTTAAAAACACAGTCACACTTCCAATAAATTGCAGATTTCTCATCAACAGCACAATACTTAAAGCTCATTCTAAACACATTTTCAGCAAAATATAAATAATGTATTTGTGGACTATTAAAACTAACCTTCAAACGTTCGAGATCTTACAGCATGGATTTTAACCAAACAAAGTACTATTCATCTATTTGAAGCTCTCAAAAATGTAATTGTTGTAACGAGGCTTTGATGTTTTGTAATTTGTTGCATCTTTGCCTCCTATAGAATCCAAAGCAAATTATTTTGCTATTGCTTGTATTTCTACCAGATTCATGATATCTTTATGTCTATTGCAGAGTAAAATGATTCAGTCTTTTCTGAGATGTACTTGAACGCAGTCAGGTTTTCAGTCGTTGCAAAACACTAATGCTTCTCGCAGCCTGACAGGAAGAAACTGGAACAGTTAAGAGAATGTGCAGTAGCTTCCCCTGTGCAAAGAACGGTCTTTGTCTGGGAAGATTCCTTAGAAAAATATCTACCAGTTTTGGGACTGAAGAAAACTTGTGGATGCTTGATAAGGTTGTCAATTGTGTAGAGAGGAGAACATATTTGATTTCTAGATATTTAACAATCATTTCAGAGCTTCCTGATTAGTGGAAGAGTGGAATGGAAGAGTTCAGAAGGGGGACTAGGGGAGATTAGTGGACAGTAGGATAGTTGCTAACAAATTAGTGTGAGAGTGGTGGAAAAAAGATTATCAGGAAGGTGGAGCATTTAAGAGAGAGAGTGCGGTATAGATAATGTCCCAAAAAGATGTATAGATCCAATTACTCATTTGACTATTACCATGCCTGTTGCAGCATTTTAGTATTTGTATTTGTATTTATTTGTATTGCACACCTTGCCCAAGGGCTTACGGGTGCATGTTTGGGGAAGTTAAGGTTACAGCATATGTAAAACAATATACATTTACAAGTTATAGTTACATCAAAGTCAAGGTTACAAGTTACAGCAGAAGGTAAAAGCAATATACAGTTACAAGTTACAAGTTATATTTACATCAAGGTCGACAAGGTAGCGTGCCTATGCAAATTATGCACATATAAATACAGACGTGTAGTGAGTCACAGGGAGTGTGGTCAGCAGCGCAGAACAGCACTAGCAACTGACAGATGCCGGGGCGGCGGCTAAGGAATCTTGTTCAAGTAACCATAGTTTGGTTTTGGGTTTAAATGAGTGGCAGTGCGGAATGTTCCAAAGCTTGGCGGCAAGGACAGGGAAACTCGACCCTCCAGCAGATCGCAGCTTGAAGCTGGGGATATCCAGTGTGTATGCCTGGGCGGATCTCAATGGTCTAGTGGCTGTGTGTTGCGTGAAACATGATGCTAGGTAGGCAGGGGCTACATTATTCTGTGCCTTGTGGGTTAGTACAAGTGTTTTGAGTGATATGCGGTGCGAGATAGGTAACCACTGAAGATTCCGTCTGGGTATGTTGAGTGCTGCCCTTATGGCGTTGTTTTGCGTGATCTGGAGTTTGTCAAGCTTTCTTTGGCTGGTCCCTAAGTAGAGGGCGTTGCAGTAGTCGATTTTAGACAGGATGAGGGTTCTAGCGAGTATCAGACAGTTGCCCGTCGTCAAGAAGGGCCGGCAGGCTGTAATCAGTTTGCATGTGTAAAATGATGCAGAAACAACTGCATTAGTTTGTCGATTGAGGGACAGGGTGGAGTCTAGGTATATTCCTAGAGTTTTAGTGACATTGGCGACTTTAATATCATTCCTGTCAACAGAGAAGGACTTATAATTGGAGTCGAGTTTAAGTTTAGTTTGTGAGCCAAGGATGATTAACTCGGTTTTTTCTTCATTAAGGCAAAGCCCATGATTAGCCATCCAGGCCTGGATGACGGTGTAGACTGTATTAAGAGATTTAGAGTCGGTTACATAATCACCAGTGATAGGGATGAGTATCTGGGTGTCATCCGCATAATTAGTGTAGGAGACACCCAGATAGTCAAGGATGTCAAAGAGTGGTTTAGTGAACACGTTATATAGTGTGGGAGATGCACAAGATCCTTGAGGGACTCCACACGGGACGTGGGCTGGTTCAGCTGCAGCTAGAGGAGAGAAAACCCTCATGGGGTTGTTAGCAAGGAATGAGCTGATCCAGGATGTTGCTGCGTCAGAAAAGTGGGCAGAGGTTTTGAGATGGTGACAGAGGATTTGATGGTCGACCAAATCAAAGGCTGCTGAGAGATCAAGGAGGAGCAGGAGCACCAGTTTGCCCTTGTCTTGCAGGTCCTCAATTTGGGTTTTTAGATCTAATAACACTGTCTCTGTGCCATGCCTGGGGCGGAAGCCGGATTGTCTAAGCCCTAGTAGATTGTTGAGTTCGAGATACTTCTGGATTTGGAGGTAGGCGGCGCGATCGAGGATTTCGAGCAAATATGGCACCGTAGTGATGGGCCTATAATTGGAGGGATTGCTAGGGTCAAGATTAGGTTTTTTAATTAAAGGTATAACTCACACATCCTTGAGGTTTTCAGGCACAGTGCCTGATTCAAAGGATGCATTTATGAAAGAGTTAATAAATGGGGTGAGATCAGGTGCGGCCTCCTTTATGATGGCTGCAGGGCAGGCATCACCTTGGCAGTTGGAAGGCTTGAGCTTAGTTATGATGTTTTCTACTTCCTTGATAGTAAGGGTTGAGAAGCTGAATGGTTTGAAGTTGTGTTTAGGAGAATGGATTTTATGGATTGGGATGACTCTGGTTGAGTCTGAGAGGTAGCTTTTATTGTGTTCATTTTGGCTTGGAGCATGGCAATTTTGTCCAGCAAAGCTTTTTGAATATTTGAGCACCATTCAGTGTCCGGAGTGCACGTGTCAAGAGGAGCAACAGGAGACTCAAGTTCCCTGAGTATCTTAAAAAGTTCCTTGGTGTTGGATTGGACTTGGGTGATTATTTTATTGTATACTTCCTTTTTTGCATTAAAGATGGCTTCTTTGTAGGTAAGGGAGGCTGACGTAAGGTTATTTTTGCTTACTAGGGTAGGTGCACTTTTCCAGAGAGCATCGGCTTTTCTTTTTTCTTCGCGCAGGTCGCGTATTGCGGCGTGAACCATGAGTTCAGGTGCGGCCGCGGTTTTTTTTTGCGCAATTTGATTGAGGTGATGGTATTGTTGGCTTTTAGCATGACACGGTTATAGGTGTCTACCAACGCTGTGGGGTCAGAGAAAGTCTCAGATGCCGAGTTCAGTAAAGGGAGGATGAGAGGTAGAAGTTTCTCCACTGTGTTGTCTTTTTTGTTCCGTGTGTAAGTGGGAGGGGTGAGGCTGTGTTTGTCTTCAGGTGGGCTGGAGTTAATGGAGAATTAAATTATATGGTGGGTGGTCAGACCAAGCGCAAGGGGATACAGAGATATCGTTGAGAGCACAATTCATGTTGGAGACCCAGTCAAGAGTGCGACCCTTAATATGGGTGGGCTCATTGATATGTTGTGTGAGGCCGAAGTCCGTCAGGACATTTGCTAAATCTGTGGCTTTGGCGTCAGACTCCGCTGAGAACAAGCACTGACAAAGCAAACAGTGTTAGCCTGACTTTAAAGCATTTTATTTGCATTGGTCTTATTCTCCAGGTACCCATGCTAATTACCAGTTATTTCCATCATAGGCCCAGAAAGTACCACAATTTGTCAGGAATGGGCATGATGTGCTCTTGTACTCACACCATGCACCATATATTGCACC
Organism: Ambystoma mexicanum; assembly: GCF_040938575.1. Classification (NCBI taxonomy): domain Eukaryota; kingdom Metazoa; phylum Chordata; class Amphibia; order Caudata; family Ambystomatidae; genus Ambystoma; species Ambystoma mexicanum. The sequence goes on along the minus strand of NC_090927.1, from coordinate 255,419,545 downwards.
CTTATACCAAGTAACACAATCAAACGCCCAAGTACTTACAATTTGAAAGTTTTATTAACAAATCTAAGGTCCTCAGACCATCACCAGGTACTGCCTTCAATACATCAGGTTCTCGCACAACTACCATCCAATGCCGAGGTACTCAATCGATTATAGAGGCTATGCAAAATTAGCATAGTATAGCCAGTGTCCACGATGTCCAGTTAGGAGGCAAAGAGGCTCCTGGCTATATTATGCCCATTTAGAATAGCAGTGCAAGATTCGGTTTCACTCAATTATGATGTTAATGCAAGGTTTCATTATATCTACTTAGCACAAAAATGCTAGATACCAATATGCCAAGTTATCATATGCAGTGGCAGAATTAAATATGCCGAACTAGCACAGTGATGTCACATTAAATTAATTGTAGTTTTCACAGTAGAGCAAGATAGCATTATGAACACCAGCATAGCAAGCCCAGACTTCAGTATGCTTGCATAGCACTGCACTTACATATTCTCTAGGGGGCTGTATGTGTGTAGTGCAGCCGGATGTATGTGTGTGGTGCTGGGGGCAGCGGGAGTGTGCAGTGCAGTGCTCAGGCACTGTATGCACAATGCGGTGAAGTGTGTATATTGTTATGCTGCAGGCAGTGTGAAGTTCTCTTTTGGAATGCTGTGTGTGTGCAGTGTGGTGATGTGTATGTGCATGGTTTGGTGGGGGCCTACAGTACAGTTGGGTGGTGTGTATGCACAGTGCTGCATTGGGTGTATACTCAGTTCTGTTTGGTGTGGGTGTGCAGTGGTGTGTATGTGCAGTGCTGCATGGGGTATATATGCAGTGACGGGCAGTGCTGCCTATGCAGTTCTGGCATGTTTATTGCAAAAGCGTACTTGGGCATTTGCTGTCCTGCTTCATACTTTACAATCAAAAGGAGTTTCTTAATGTTGACCACATCTCAGAATGCATGTCCTTTTAATGTACCCAATTAATCGAAAAGAAATGCATTCTAGTGATGTTTTCAGAAGTTCAGTTTTGCCAACTTTCAGCCAAAACTAAAAACAAGCACTGGCAATGCCAACAATTTGGGGCATTTGTGTAGGCATGGGAAAGGCACTTGCCAGGCACTGCTATAGTGGTATTAACTGGCCATTGATGGCAGCAGGTGCACAATTGTGTGATGACCTGGGCATCTAAAAGCAGTGCTTGACAAATGCCAAATACTTATACAGAAGCAGAATTGTTGGCTTTGCCAATGCTTGTTTTTCACAGGACTTCAATGAAGGACATGCATAGTGCTTATAAATCGAGTGGCTGAAGGCAGACTTGGTTAAGACATTTTTATTACACCAGTTGCATGTTTACAGCTTCAATTAAGTAATTAACTCAGAAGATTGCTTTGAAAAAACATTGGCAGGCACTTTGAGGGCAACGTTTTTATGGTAAGTCTTGATTAAAGAAAGCTCAAAGAGTTGCCTGAGGAGGTCGTTTGAGATGGGGAGGTGCCGGAACTGGGTAGAAATGGCCATAGAGATTAGCATGGCCATAGGCAGTCAATGGATGGGCAAATAACCTGCAAACGTTGTGTCCCTCCTCATATGTAATTTCTCTCTAGCTGTATTCTAATGCTATAGTTTTGGTTTACAGGTGGTGCAAGGCCATGGGTGGGTCATTAGAAAACTTCAATGCGTCAGATTCTCAAAACATTTTTGGTGCAAGTGAGATGTGCTAGCGCATCTCCTCACTTGAGCCAAGAAAAGGAGAAGCCCAATTCACAAGGGTCATCTGAATGAGTGCCATCTAGATGCACTCATTCAAATGCCCTTTTCCCCACCCTTTGAGCATTTGAGCAAATAAGGAGGGAGTTTCGGGGCAGGCCTGCAGGAGCTTGCCGATTGGTTCAGCCCCACACTTTACCACCAACCTATCGCCGGCAGGCTTTAGCCAGCCAGCAGAGTAAGGCCTGGAAGAAGGCCAGCTGACTGAGCAGATCAGTCCTCATTCGCCCACTTTGGAGCAGGCACTCCCAACCTAGCTGTGTGTTGCAGGAGCAGCACATCCAACAGCCTAGCCCAGTGAGCTGAGGTAAGCCCCTGGCTCTTACCATTATATCTGGTGCCAGCTTCCAACACTCCCGTTATGCCCTGTGTACATCTTGCTTATTAACTAAGCCACAATCAGAAGCAAACACGGACGAAATCCACGATGCGACCTGTCCCCAAGATGGCCGCCGCCTGGGACCATCACTGTGCCTGACTTCGTCCCCACAGGCACCAGACCTGCAGGATCTTGCTGATTGGTTCAGCCCCACACTTTACTGCCAACCTATCAACGGCAGGCTTTAAGCAGCCAGCGGAGTAATGCCTGGAAGAAGGCCAGCTGACTGAGCTGACCGAGTGCAATCGGCGCACAGCTCCCAGTCAGCGCTCTACTTGAGTGCTCCTCTACCTCAAATACTTGTTACTGGAGTCCACTACTTCCTGATCTACGTTTACGCTACTGCACCTTGCGAGCAGCACCAACTGGTCTCACCCTTCCTCATCAACGCCTGATCTAACCTCACCTGCAAAACATAGGTACCCCTCTCACACAAGTTCCTCGCAGCGTACCTCTCTGAACCTTGTGCCGCACCGCTATATGTTGCACCATCTATCGACTGCCATCTTCATATCCTACTAAATTTGGGCAATATTCGAACAACTACTGAACTACTGTAAGCCATACCTGCCGTAATACTGCACGTACCCGCCAGCAATTACGTCCCTATGCCTAGCCACACTGCCTTGTCCATCCTCTTACTTGTCCTGGTAACCGCTCTCTCAGCTTGATCACGCAGCCCGTATTTACTCTGCAAATGTTACATGACTACCTACTTAATGGATTAAGACGCACAACGTGATTCTTGGTCCCTCAACTTAGCTCGGTTCTCTAGACTAGCTTAGTGTTACTCTTTCGCCTCACGCAATACCGCTTGGCCACTGTCAGTAGACCTGAATGTGATGTATACGCTGCTTAAACCTAATTCAACTAATACTTTTGTGTATTTGTTACCCTACGTTGTACCCATATACATTATTTGCTTGGCCACCTGCAGACCTATTTATGAACCTACCTGCATAATTCACTGCACTAGCTCCTATTGCTTTGCTCGCTGTCTTTGTCTTGCCCCACTCTGACCGACTGCCCAGCATTTTACTGTGCCCTGACTGTTTGCAATATCATTCATCAGTTGTATTTGTGCATCTATTAGTCATGCTCTGCTCTTCTTTGATCTGCTGTTTAGCATCAACAACTACTCTGGCGGTCTCCGACACCACATTGTTGCTACTACACTATTACTAGTTAGTGACTAATCCCACATTAGGCTTCCGTCTGCTGTCACTCTCCAGCCGTTGCCTCTACCAATAGCGTGTGCCACTATGTGCTGGCAACAAAAACCTTCCTATGCGAATTACTGCACATTCCGCTTTACCTTCAAGTCAGTACCCTTAATTTGGACATTTATACTATACCTTAGCGCCATACCGTCAGGATCTACATTTACTAAGACTCACATTCACTCAATGCTGATGCCTGCGAACTTGATTGGACAAATGCACACTTATACCATTAGGAATATATTGCAGACTCCTCCCACTCCAGCATTGGCCTCATCGCACCACAGTGTTAACCCCTACCTCAACTCACCAGCCCTATGGCTTCAACACTTTGCTACTAAACCCATTCCTAACCAGCCATGCACTGTACATATGAGGAACCTGAGATTGGGCTCCAGATTCCGGCAGGCCACTCACTGACACTCCCAAACTAACCCTGCACTACATGCTGCAAAGGCCTTTGCTACTTCGCCACCTACCTTCACCAAAAACAATAAACCTAATACTAGTACCTCTTCACCTAACACGATCGAGGGTGCACTGATCAATGCTAGGTCCCTTACCACTCATGCGCTCGATATAGCTGACTTGATCACTACACATGACCTCGACTTCATTCCCATTACAGAAACTTGGCTCCATGCTGCCTCAGGACCTCTCCTATCACTGGCCATCCCTGTAGGATATACCATCATCAGAGCAGATCGCAACACTAGTCAAACTAAAGGAGGCGGTATTGCCTTCATACACAGAAACGCTATTAGCCTTCGCATCTCATCAACACAACAGATTCCATCAGCCGAGTTACTCTCTGTGAAACTAGCCACTAGCCATTTCACCCAACCAAACCATCACACTTCACCTTATTTACAGGCCACCCAGTCCCATATCTTCTTTTACAGAAGACATAGCCTACATCCTTGCCGACAACACTAAAACTAAATCACAGATCATCATACTAGGTGATTTCAACCTTGGCTTCCAAGGCCCCAATGACGCCACAGCACGTGATATAACGAACTCACTATCGAACTTAGGATTCACGCATTAGTGTACCGACGCACACTAAGGGCAGAACTCTTGTCTGGCTAGCAGATTTAAACTGTGAAATCAATATCGAGTCTAACCAACCTTGTGCTTGGACAGACCACCACTTAATTACCTTCAGCGTCCCAGCTACCAACATGTACGTCACGCAGGACATCGCGCACGCAATGTGCACAAGAAACAAGATGGACATAAGATGGGAAGAATTGCTCCCTCTTCTCCTTCCTGCTCTTAAACACTCCTCTTCTTGCACTGACCCTACTGTTTTGGTAGACATGTTTAACCAAACCATGCTGAAAGCACTCGACCTTATTGCACCCATTAAATCTAGGAAATCTAAACCACGTGCACACTTCAACTCGTGGTTCACACCACAGTTGAGAGCCTTACGTAAAGAAAAGCGCAACCTTGAAGCCCGCTGGAAAAGCAATCCCTCTGAAGTGAACAAAGCGAGCCTTGCATTAGCCACTCTGAATTACAAAGATGCTATCCTACAGGCCAAAAAAGACACTTACAACAAGCGCATCTTACAAGCCAAATCAAACACGAAAGAGTTGTTCAAGATCTTAAAAGAACTAGAATCCCCTGCAACCCCACCTGACACGTGTACTAAAGATAGTAACTGGTGTGCCAATATTCAGAAAGCGCTCCTAGGTAAAATAGCTACACTTCATGCCAAAATCAATGACAAAGAAATCTGCCTCCAGATCGACCTGCAATACAAGTCCCAGTACGACAAATCCAAACCTAACATCCACACTCAAACTATTCAGATTTATGCCTCTCTCTACAATTCAGGATGAAAATATTATCAAAAATCTCAAACCATCCAACTGCCAGGGTGATTTATGCCCTGCCCCTATTATTAAAGAGGCCTCACACGATTTAGCCCCATTCATTACCGCCTTTCTAAACTCATCATTCAGCACAGGTATCGTCCCAGATAACTTGAAGGATGCCTGGGTCATCCCGCTTCTTAAAAAACCCGCACTGGATGCAAGCATACTCACTAACTACAGGCCGATCACTACTGTGCCTTTTTTGCCAAATAATCTTGGATCAAGCAGCCTATTTGCAGATCCAAGACTATCTGGAAACTAACAAACTTCTGGGCCTTAGACAATCAGGCTTTCGACCCTGTCACAGAACTGAAACTGCCCTAATCGATTTAAAAACTCAGATTGAAGACATAAAAGACAAGGGTAAGCTTACCCTACTACTTCTCCTTGATCTATCAGCAGCTTTCGACTTGGTTAACCACCAAATCCTCTGCCGACATCTTAAATTAGCTGCTCACTTTTCGGACAAAACTACCGTATGGATTAGCTCATTCTTGGAGAACAGATCCATGAGGGCTTTCTCCACCACGGCCGCTGCAGAACCTTCTCCAGGTCCTTGTGGGGTACCACAAGGTTCGTGCATCTCCCCCACACTTTACAATGTGTTTACCAAAGCACTGTTTGATATCTTGGACTATCTGGGTGTCACCTACACGAATTACACGGATGACTCAGATACTCATTCACATTACGGGTGACCACACAGCTGACACACTAGCTATCAATAGCATCTACTAAGTCATCCAAGCTTGGATGGCCCAACACAAACTTTGTCTCAATGACGAAAAGACTGAGATTCTCAACCTAGGTTCTCATCATAGACTTAACAAACTAGCCCCGTCTTTCAAATCCTTTGTCATTGATGGTAACACCATAAAAGTCTAATGACACCAAAACGTTAGGTATTTATCTCGACTCCACCCTATCCCTTTCAAGACAAACCAACACAGTATCCTCAGCCGCAGCTTACACCTGTAAGCTCATCACAGCCAGCCAACCTTTTCTAACACAAACCAACTGCACCACACTAGCCAGAACCCTTGTTATGTCCAAAATCGATTACTGCAACACCCTTTATCTAGGCACTAATCAATGCAATCTTAACAAGTTACAGATTATACAGAATAATGCCATCAGAGCAGGATTAAACATCCCTAGGAATCAGCACTTTTCAGACATCAGACGGAGCTTTCGCTGGCTTCCAGTATCACAAAGAGTATCACTCAAAACACTTCCTCTAATGCACAAATGTCTTGCCAACCAAGCACCCAACTATCTGGCCTGCAGATTTGCTTACCACACTTCAAACAGACCCCTCAGAACTGCCCAGACCAACTGCCTTTCCATACCTCGCTTTAAACTTCAGAGATCTGGTGGGATCAGTTTCCCAGTCCTTGCAGCAAAACTTTGGAACTCACTTCCAAACCCTCTTAGAGCTGAACCGTCGTTCAATGTCTTTAAGAGCAAGGCCAAAATATGTCTGGCTATGCAGGACCTATCCTTGCACTAACTCGCCCCTGTGCCACCATCCGTGCCTTCCTCCTCTTTGCATAAACTGCCTTGTACATACCATTATCTCATTATCTATTTTACTTGTAAATACTCTGTTTGGTCATCTGCCTTGTTCATCACTACCGTCTTCTTGTTAAACTTAGAACCTGTACATGCCTGTATACTATGCCTTTTCACTTATTGTGTATATTTCCATTTATGCTTTGCCTATGTCAACATGTCATGTAACCTAAGATATGCGCCTGGTTGCCCTTGGGCCAGGTGTGCAATATAAATAAATAAAATACAAATTGAAATGAGTGCCATCCCCCTGTGCCTTTGGAAAAAGGAGCAGGGAGGAGGCGTAAGTCATGACAGGGTCCTTTCTCACTCTGTCATGATTTTTTATTTTAAGTTCGACAGCCCCTAGAACTCCTCAGCAAAGGCAGAGAGGATCTAGACAAACACCAATACACAACCAACACCACCAAACTGGCACACACACACACAACCCACACACCTCACCTCCCCTGGACCACCAGGAAAAGTATCCACAATTAGTTTTTCCAAAGCACACATGCTACACTGCAGTCTGCTCAACATACAATCTATGGCAAAACACCAAATGGAAATGTTTGACCTCTTTAGCGAATGCGGCATGGACGCCCTCTTCCTCACAGAAACAGTATTTGCTCCTAAAGCCATACCCTGCAATTATAAACTAATACAATCTAACAGAGAAAGCAGATGAGGAGGAGGAATTGCCGGGGCACTCGAAACCCAAATGAGCTCGACATATTTACTTTCAACAGACATAGAAAACTGCAAATCACTCCTAGTCAACCGCAACCTCAGCGAATAATCCAACCTACTCTTCCTTCTTATCTAGAGACTGCTCACCTACAACCCTAACTTTGCCCCAAAATTCACTGATGCCATAGCCAGCCTAGCTGTAAATCCCGACAACAACATCATTTGGGAGATTTCTACATTTGGTTTGAAAGAGAAAACTGAACTACAACTAACTCCATCAGCGCACTCCTGGAAATTGTCCATCTCAAACAAATGGTGAAAGGACCCACCCACAGAGCTGGCCACATCCTCTCCACTACCGCCCCACTGATACCAATTATCTGGAGGGACCATCATATGATCCCATTCACAGTTAGAACACCAACCCATATTATATCCACAAACATAAAGCAACTGATGACAAAAAAAAGAAACTGGAAAAGGCTTGATCTAGAAACTCTAACCCAACTGATAGAAACCACCAAACCCGATTCCTCTCAACTACATGAAGCAACACCAGACGCTGTTGAAAAGAACCTTCATTCCTGGATCACAGATAGATTAGATCTATTGGCACCTTTATTTAACTTTCAAACCCACACCAAAAAAAGTAGTGGTAATGCGGTTCAGAGAAGAAATATGAAAACTCAAGAAAATAGCCCATAAACTAGAAAAGACATGAAAAACTACAAGCAACTGGACAAAATAAAACAAGCAATACAAATGTATCCATAAAGATTGGCAGTGTTCAAAGCCAAGAAAGCACATTACGCCGTAAGAATCCAATCGGCAACAAACCCCCAAAAGGCAACCCAACCTCATTCAGAAACAACACTGTACCCTCGCAAATGTTATGTAACAGTATCGCAGACCACCTTAGAACAAAAATACACTCAATCAAGCAAGCCATAGAGGCATCCAGTAGGACAACTAACAAAATCCTCCCAGAAACAAGATCCCCAATAACCAGCGCAACATTCACCCAATTCAAACCAATTAGCGAGAAAACTTTCAGCAACATACTGAAAGAAACCAAAAGGGCCGGATCCCCAAGTGACCAATGCCCACCGGATAGCTACAAACAGCTATTTACCCCTAAAACACCAGCCCTTTATATCCGACTACTAATGAACCTATCCCTGAACACTGGAATACTATAAAAATTATCCAAAATCGGCCAATATTAAACCATTCTTTAAAAAATCAGGCCAGAAAAACAGATGACCCCCGAGAACTAAAGACCAATATCAAGCCTACTCTAGCCGTCAAAAATCTTGGAGAACCACTTGTACAAAAAACTGCTCAACCATGTGGAATCCAACTGACTACTTGAACAATCCCAGGTTGGTTTCAGACCCATTAGAGGAACTGAATCAGCACTCCTCTCCATACGGGACAACCTAAAGATGAATGCTGACAACACCCAATCTGCCCTCATACTTCAGGTCATATTGGTTGCCTTTAATACAATCAAACACACATTACTCAAAAGACTGGAAGAAGCAGGCATTCAAAACAGCACTTCAACTTGTGAAATTTTTCCTCACCAACAGAATCGAAAGAACCTACCGCCCTCCGTTCACATCAAACACAAAAAAACCTCACATGTGGCATACGACAAAGATCCAGCCGCTCTCCACTTTTTGTCAATAAATACATGCCCCCCAATGAAGCTCATACAAACTCATGGACTGACATTTTACTACTATGTCGATGACAACCAACTCATTTTCAAGATGATTACCAACAATGACCCTGACTATGCCCTCCCCACACAACAACAACCTCACACAGACGTCTCTCACCGGTCCCTCATGTATGGGAATTCAACCCGATTCGTCAACCGTGACAAAAAACCTGGGAATACTCATGGACAGTGGTCTCACCCTGGAACCACAGGTCAAAGCAATAGCAAACAAATAATTCTACTGTCTTTGACTAATAAGAGGGATCCTCCCTTACACCTTCTTCCCACACTGTACCTCATTATTGTCTCATTGGTATTATCAAGAATAGACAATGCAAATAGCCTCTACCTAGGAATGCCCGAACACCTCACCAAAAAACTACAGCACATCCAAAGCACAGCAGCAAGACTACTCCTGAGACTAAATAGAAGAGATCACTTCAGCCCTGAGAATTCTACATTGGCTACCAGTCAAGAAACAAATCAACTTCAAATCCCTCTGCATTGCCAATAGATCACTACACAGACAAGGAGCCACATTTCCCCAAGCAAAACTCACCCAAAACCAACCTCCAAATATAAACAAGACACTATGAGAAAACTAAACTCAGAGAAACAGCTTTCTACATTCTCTTAGTCAAACTATGGAACTCGATCCCGAAGGAAATGCAGACAACAGAAGACCACCTAATCTTCCGGAAATGGCTTAAAACATGGTTATTCAATGTGTCAAGATAAAAATAGAACAACAACTATACAATGATCACCCTCATGGGCAGGTCATTTCAACGCCACACAATGTCCAAACCATCGGCCGGCTCCTACACCCTCATACAATGCCGAAACCACATCCACAACAAAGGTATTGAAACTCTAGCCCTGAGGGACAGAACCGCGAGGACCTCTACAACCGAACACTCTGCAATTTTGGGACCGATGTTTCAAGAAACACGCACACAAATTTTCATAATGGATCAAGAGGACCCTGGAAACCCAATAACCCCTTGACAACACCCAGCCCCTCTAGAAAATGTCCCACCCCAGTGACAGCCAACAGTCCCCTACACAATAAGTTCTACCATACTGATCTATTTCCTTCATTGTAGTCTCATCCCACCAATCCAATTCTAACCTCACACCAATGCAAAGGTGATTTCCCTACAAACAAAAAACAATAGCAGAGCTGCATAGTATCCAAGACCACCCAACACCCTGCTAACCACGTCCTCTTCTCTACCACCCTGCATCACCACACACTGCCCACTCATGCCCAAATAGCTAGCGAACCATCCTGTTAAACACCCAAAACCTCACATCGCTCTCAAACCAACTCACAAACCCCAGAACCACAAACACTGGAACCGCCCACCCAGAAACAAGAAGCATGTAGTGTACAAAACAAAGCACACACAGGAAGTACACAAACAGACTCCAGTCATTCCTGGTTCTACATGCATCAACCCACCACACTTTACCATATACATCCATGAGAGTGCCTGGAGACCATGGATATGGCAGTGGTGCACAGTATAAATCAACTCAACTTAACACCCCATTTCCATCCCCAAAGCAGGAATGGAAATGCTTTTTTTTCTCCAAGCATTTCACAGAAACTGCCCATTTAATGGTCCGTCTTGGTGAAATGAACATGCAGCAATCACGTGGTTGCTGGAAGCGTGCCATACATTAGTATCGGGAGAGCGCTCCAACACTAATGTATGCAAGGGGGCTCAACAGAAATGCTCAGGTCACTTTGCAAATAAGGTGAACTGAGCAATTCTGAAAGCAGCAAAAATTAAATGAGTGCATTCGCTGCGCTCCTTTGATTTGTGCTGCTTTTTGATAATCTGGTCCAATGTCTGGCTATACTATCCCATGAGCAAATAATGATTCAATATTTATCCTAGTTGAAGAAGGAAACTTCAATAGATGAATTCTCTGCTAAACTATTTATTAGAAGGTGACATTTTGCATAGTAATATTTTATTACAAATACTTTAATACATTACACAGTCACATATATTTTATGTGTATATAAATACTTGTTTTTAACTCTGCACCATAAAAGGAAAATGTTATTTTGTGGACTTAATACTAAAATCGTTTCACTTCTTCAAAAAGATGCTCTGCAGATTAGCATGTATGGTTGGGATTTGCCACGCAGCCTCTTGCATAAAGATGGGAGGGGTTGTGATAGCTATGCATCCACTCACCCCCTACTCTACTGATACAATGACCTTACTGAGCCTTCATTGGAAGGTAAGCAGTGTCTGTATATATTTCAAGCATTTGGAATGATAAAGGTACATTTCTAAAAAAAAATGCTGTGCGCCACAATTGGAAAATAAATAGCCCTTCTTTCCCTTGCTCCAAATTGTGGGGGGGATAAATCATATTGTAGCCCCCTGCCTACAATTGTGGTGGGGATTTATACACCCTGTCCCCCCACCCCCATTTCCTACGCCCATGACCCAGATGGTTGACCTACGGCATAACCGTACTTGTGGAGGTAGTGCCACAAACTGCCAAGGGCTGTTGGGAGTGTGAACTGATTTTATTTATCGCCCTGTGGTGTCCCCAGAATTGGTGGTGGGAACAATCCTGTCCCTACACCTACAAGGGTTGGTGGTATCTGCAAAAAGAGTGGTTTTGCTAGGAACAGACAATCAAGGGTGTGAGTGCCGTATAGTGCTTTGCATCGATCTCACCGTACTCAAGGAGGTAACAGATTCAGAGCTTTTTTTAAAACAATGACAGCGATAGAGAGATAATCCTAGAGATTTCTACCCCCTGTGAGATCATGGTGAAGTACAGAAGGGTGCAGTGCCCCCTAATGGCTGTTGTGGTGTCACCCGCCCCCCTTCATTGAGGCAGACTTGGAGTATGTGCCCACACAATTGTGGACCACCAACCCACATGACGTTGGGCTTTTAAAAGAAGTGACCCCAGTCAACAAAGGCTGGAGCGGTAGTACGTCGGGTGAAACATTACCCAATATTGAGATAGGCGGAGAAGGGAATAAAAAACATGATACAGGCCCTGCTCAATCAAGGGATAATAGTGCCGTCCACCTCACCATGCAACACTGCGACGTACCCTGTCAAAAAGGCAACGGGAGACAATTGAAGAATGAGCCAGGATTTACGCCTACAAAATGATGTGGCACAGAGTGTTCGGTGGTTCTAAACCCAGCCACCATTTTGTGCATTATCCCCAAAGAAGCGACCCACTTTACAGTGGTAGATTTAAAGAATGCCTTCGTTTCAATACCCTTGCACCCAGACTCACAGTACCTTACCGCCTTTACCCATGGTTAGAAAGCGCTCGTTTGCCCCAAGGGTACTGCGAAAGCCCAAGCATCTTTAATAGAATATTACACCTGACCTAGCATGGTCATCCAGCATGTGGACAACTTGTGTGTAGCGAATGCGAGTAGAACTGCCGAAGAGACTATCACTCTTCTACAACTCCTGGCCCGCAAGGGGCACACAGCAGACAGGGCCAAACTCCAGTATTGCCAGCAGGAAGTGCTGTTCTTGGGTCAATTAATGTCAGCAAATGGCAAAAGAATAATACCAGACAGAGCAGCATCCATGCATGCCATGCCCAGATCTGTGACAGTGAAGGACATGCACAAATTCCTAGCATTGTGCAATTACTGCAGAGCATGAATTCCAGACTATGCAGCATACACAAGGCCGCTCCTGCAGGGCCTCAAAGAAGCACAGAAAGGCAATCACAAACTCGAATGGACAGCAGGCATGATGCAAAATGTCAATGATTTGAAGGGAGTAATATCCACAGCCCCAGATCCTGCCACCCCAGACTACACCCAGGAATTTTACATATTCTCACATTCAAATGGGAAACTTATGACCAGCGTGCTAACCCAGAAAAGTACAATCGACCACAAGCCACTGGCCTACTACATTCGTACACTAGACTCAGTTACGCAAGGCATATCTGCATGTGAGCAAGCACTTGCTGCGGTTGAGTTCGAAATCAAAAAAAGTTCCACAATCGTAATGGGATGCTCAATCACTTTGTACATGGAGCATTCAGTATTCGCCATTTTAGAAAGATCAAAATCTACCCTGACAACAAAGAGCATCAGCATATGAGATTATCCTCTCTAGTCCAAACATTCATGTTGTGCAATGCAAAACAGAAAACCCTCCCACTTTTCTGACAAATGTCTGTACAGGCGAACACTTGGAAATACATGACTGTGCCACATATGAAGCAGAGGAGGATGACATTCATAAAGCAAAGGCTACCCCATTGGAGGAGGGGAGGTGCTCTTTGTTGATGGGTCAGTGACAATTAAACAAGAGACAGGGCAGTAGTGCGCCTCGAGGGAGGCAAATATGAAACACTAGTGATGAAAAGACTACCTATGCATTACTCGGCCCAAGCAGCAGAGCTTGTGGTGCTCATCGAAGCACTAGATGCTCTACATGTAGCGCTACAAGGTTGCAACGTGACCATCTATTCGGACTCGGCATATGTCATTATGTGAGAAACCTGAAGGTGTCTCACCCACTAGTACCCAGAGAGCGGTCATCCAGCTGGCCAGGACACGCCCATCGCTACTGGATACAGTTCCTGGTGGTGGACCAGTGGGGGAGGATCACCTGGATGAGGGGTCTTCGTGGAGTGGAAGTGGGAAACCAAAGGGCGAGTTGCGGTATCCCCTTCCTTATGACACCTATTTCCCCATCCTGCCCACTAGGATATTTAGAAACTCTATCCCCTCCTTTCCCGACACAAACACTTTCTCACTATGTGAGTGAAAACGGACTAACACCAGAGACATTTACATGACATGTCCCAATACAAGGGTCAGGCAGAGTCAGGCAATTGCCGATAACTATACACACCTGACTACGCTTTCCCTTCCCCACAGGGATAAAAGGCAGAGCTATTTTTCACTGGCCACACTGTACTCAGTGCTACTAGTAACCCCAGAAGAACACTTGAAAGGAGGGCCAATACCTGACACAGCCCCAACAGTTTGTCCAGCGTTCAAGGAACAGAACCCAGTGCCGCCAGGAGTATTTGCATCCTCCCTGGAAAAAGCCAGTATGAGAAACTGCAAAGGAAGAAGAGATCATCAAAAGATCTATCAGCCACGTTGCTTCGGGAAATCCCCGAAGAATACAGATTGTTCAGCTCATCTGAAACATTCTTCGCCTTGCTCTTGCTACCTGGTGTACAGGGAGCAGCTAATGCAAAATGGCTCCAGATAGTACGCTGGAACTGGTCCAGTTGGCAAATGACAAGAGCATGGGTTCAACGTCATAAAGGTTGAGCTGCATGCTCCAAAGTTGATGATGCAGAACCGCTACGTCCTCGATATGTTGGCAGCAATGGAAGGAGGCGTGAGCCAAAAAAAAAAAAAAAATCTGGGATGTGTTGCGCATTCGTGTCTTCTGAAGATGGGGAGAATGGATCATTGTCTCACATAATAGCAGCACTACACGGCCTGGGAGTATGCATGAAAAAAGAAGCTGGAATCCAAGGGGATGATTGGTTTGAGGTCGCTTTCGATTGGGCTCCACCCTGGCTAGAAGCCATTGTGAAGATGTTGGTACCTGTTCATCTTGGTTATCTTCTGCACCTGCCAGATGGGACTCCGGTTTTGTGCCAAAGCAGTGCCTAGTAGCGCAATGATCTCAATTGGGGTTTCAAAAGCACCTCGCAATACAAAGGATACTGAAATACAAACTGACCATGCCATTCCTCAAATTCTCCCTATTCCCTATTGAGATGAAGTAGACCGCTTATGAGGAGGTATGGGTTGATCTATCAGGAGCTGGGGGGTGTATTTACAGGACATGCCCACCTGAAGAATATGCGCGATCAGGAGAAAGTAAGCCGTCAGTAGGCCGGGATGCCAACAAAGGGAAGTCTACCGTATGAGGCCGCAGTGAGAAGGGAGAACAAACACATGTATAGGGGGAGTTTGTTACTGTAGAAGTAACAAAAGGGGGGAAATGTTGGGAAGGAAATGAACCTATCCTACCCCACTAGGCGCTTTAGGGTGAGGCAAATCCCATGAGAAGACCTGTGATGTGCCAGGGGATAAGGGGGGCGTATTAAGAGACTCTGCACTGACATAATATTATGCAAATTGTAGCTGTGACTTTGTGCACGCATATAACAGGAGCCATTTTGTAGCTATGGCAGAAACATAGGGCCTGCATGGCAGCACGTTGGACAAAGGCCACACACCTGATTTAGAAACCTAAATAGGCCCAAGCGCTGATGAGAGAGACCCCCACACTGTTAATTTCCACAGAAACCCTCCTTTGTTCTAAAACTGTTGCCAATACATTTATCCCGAGAAATAATGTATCCTGCAATGCCATGAGACGGTGCTAGGCGCCTCGCTGTACGTGTTATCACAACCAGACCAGAGCAAGCCTCCGACCCCTACCCAGCCAGCTACAAGTTATAGCGCCTACAAATGTCTGACTCCCAAGACCCCTGAATTCCTAGATACCAGCTGACCCCAGGCCACCGAACATTAACCAGTCAACCATAAAAGATCTAAGAGAACGGTCACCTTATTATGATATGAAATGTTTATTTATATAGCGCCTATACACAATGTGTTTTAAAGCACTTCAAGGGACAATACAATGACATTCTTACAGGCCAAGAACAGTAAGGATGTGAAATTAACTATCGTACTTGGGAGGGGGGAAGAGTGGGAAGAAAATCGAAACAGATAGGTGACTACTGTACTAGGCCTGATGACATTTCTGGTAGAGCCGGAGATAAACAAAAGGTGAGGGAGAGGGGTGCAGAAAGGGAGGCGAGGAACAAAACAAGCGACTATCATACCAGGCCCAACAACATTTCAGATAGTGCTGGAGGAGGTGGTGGAGGAAAAAAAAACAAGTAAGGCGAGGGGGGAGGAGACAGACGAGGTTGCTATCATACTAGGTTCAGGGACAATTCTGATAGAGAAGGGCCAGTACAGTGTGGTGGCAGGGAGAGTTTCACTTCATCGCCTTTATTGTTCTTGAACCTCTGGCATCTGCCCTTTGCAAGAGATTTGCAAAGGATGGATTTATGGTTGGAGTGCAAGACCACTGCTTGACTATATGCAGATGGTAGTCTTTTGTTTGATGGGGAAGAAAGCGCTTTGCCAAGAATGCTAGAAATGTTTGAGGATTAACGGTTGTGATCTCTGGAATCATTTGGGATACATCTCCATTCCATTCGCTTCTAAAACTAGGAGTTGTTGACTTGAATTGGTCACTTTTAAATGTTGAGAAAAGCTGTTTTAGGTACCTCAGAATTTGAATTCACTGGAGCCAGAAGAAGAAGTTGGACGACTCAATGCCATGATTTAGCAGGTTTTATTTAAATAAAAGGAAAATGCCGATCTGGCCTTATTTCTTAGAGGGAAATGCCCTAGCGATAAAATAAGAACTAAGTCAAACAAAAAGTCTTCTATCTGAATCCCAACTATAAACTAGGCTCGCTTCTGCCTGGCCTACCATTGTAGAGTTCAGAACAGTACAGAACAGTTCACATTGTTCTTCCATATGCTTTGTCTGGTAAAAATCATTCTTCCTTCTGCTTTGTCTTGTAACAAGTTCCTTTCAGAACAAGTCTCTGGTTCCCCGATTCCCTGGAGTCGGGTGACTCTCTGATGGGCATGTTCCTGCTCAGATTTAGGGTGTGGCATAGGTACTGGCCTACTCAGATATTATTCCAGTTTTCACAACACTGCCAGTTTGTTTAGCTGGCATACTAAACAATTGTTCTAATTCACTTCCACCTGATTCAAATAGGACCTTTGCCCCGTTCACCGTCTCCAATTCTCGTACCCGTCTGGTCTTCCCACTTTGATATACAGAAGAGATCGATCTCTGTCTTTCCGATTTATGAGGGTGCTTGTCACCCTATTTTCTCAGTGCAGCTTTAACCTTGGAGCTTCTTCTAAGTTACATCCAACCACCTTGTATTCCTGGTCTTCTGATCTGTAGGAAGTTCTTGCCCTGTTAAGCCTTTCAGGCTTCTTTTGATTCACATAGGGCCCTTGCTCTGTTGTTCATCTACAATTCTAACACACTTGTGAATTTCCCTAACTTGTATACAGAGAAAATATGTTGTCTTTCAAATTTACCAGGACATTTGTCTCTCAGTGTTTCTCAAGCCCCCTTAACCTTGGAGGTTCTTCCAAGTTACAACCAACAAGTTTGTATTCCTTCTCTTCTGATCTGTATGGAGCGCTTGCTCCATTAAGCCTTTAAGGCTTCATTAAGCGTGTCACTCCTTTCAAGAATTCTCTCAACTTTTGCAGCCTCACAGCTGGTCTTTGTTCAATCGGGACTCTCAGACACCTGTGACCTCATATACTTTCTAATATCAAAGTATTCAAACTTTCTTTCCCCAGCTTCATACCAGGGTTTTGCTCATTCAGGACTTTGAGGTACCCATGACCTTGTTTGCTTGCTTGCATCAAAGTGTTCATGGGTTCTTTCCCCAGCTTTACACCAGGTTCTTGTTCGGTCGGGGCTCTCAGGCTCCCGTGGCCTTGTAGGATCTCTTAAACTCTGTATACATAATCTGTTCCTCTCAATGGGTAACTTCTCTGTGGAAGTGTTAGATTCTCTGACAAAGTGTCCCTCGACAGCTGTCATCTTACATATGTGGAGCTTGGGGATTTGTTCCTTTCTGTAAGGGAGGCATGGTATCACAAGTATGACACTGACCCAAAAGGTACAATTTGTAAAACCTTTATTGAAGTTTCAATGGGGTTGGAGAAACACCTCCTTTGCCCTGTAGCTAAGTTGGGAGCAGTCTCGACCATCAAATAATAAACAAAACAGTCCTAGTTGAGTCGGTCAAATCAAAATGTCATATTCTAACAAAACCGAATGCCAGCCCTATATCTTGTACAAAAAGTGTGAAAAGGAGAATATGTATGCAAAGGAAAGTCAGTGTCCAAATATAAAGAATAAATGTGGCTGAGTCAGCTCTCCTCCCCACGTTGGACAGCACGGAATAAGGCAGTCCCTGTAGGCAAGATGACACACTCTGGCTCAGGCTCTTAACACTAAGGCAGTTCAGTACTTGGATCGAGGCCCACCTGAACTTCCACGTTAAAGTCTTTCTTTCCAATTTTCAAACACAGTTCACCAAACAGTTCACATCGGTCCCCCTCTGTCGAGCTCTGACCTTTCACAGCAAAACAAAACAATTGCTGGGGTTCCCTTCCCCAAGCCTCATCTACCTCCTTTAGGGGTCCCCTTCCCCTAATTTAGTATATCTTTGGTCTCCCTCTGTCAGGCTCCGACTGCTTCCTAATGTTGAAGACTTTCGAATGTGTGGGGCATTTTCTTCAGATCTCCACAGGACCACTTCAACTTTCCATCTTGTAATGAATACTTCTATATCATTTGCCCCAGTGCTTCCTGGTATTATGTACCAAAGTTCAATGTTCACCGTTATACTCTCCCCTTTTCTCTGGGTCAATTTCAATCACCTCGCTTTTACAATTCATTCACTGTATTGCTACAAACTTTTCACCTTTCACCAAGACTTTTGAGTGGGCTTCTTCCTTTTGCCGGACCACTACGTTACCCAGTGTCGCTGACTTTCCAGCTATTGTTACTTCAAAGTTCACTTGCAGGTCTGCCTTTCTTCGCATCTGATGCACAAGCGTGCAGCCCTCAATTGTGTGATATGTTGCTACTTCAATATTTCTTTAGCACACACCCGTCTCTCACGTCGCTTGCCTACTCACCGGCTGTGAGCATTTATTTTATCTTCTGTGCTGCTTTGATTCTCGAGTCAAGGTTAGTACCACAGGCTTGACCTGGCCTCCCAAACTCGGCCGTTCACCCGGGATGGCTGCTGGCGCCCTTGAAACACAATGCAGCTTTCTTATTTGGGACTTGGCCTTCTCCACGTGTCTTTCTGTCATGAACTTCAGATCACGCCCCTTTTGGACCTCCTGGTCCTTGTCTCAACGGGGCTTGCATTCCGTACTACTTCCAATATGGCTGTCCAAAGCTGAAGCCCTTGCTCGCTCCATGCGCTGAACGCAGCGTGGTCTATTTATAGACCACGCCTTCCGCAGCTCCGCGCGTCTCAATGCTATTGCAGAGTAGCCCAGACGTGTGTTCGTAGCTCGTGGTATTGTTTCCCTTGTCCCAGTGCTATTACCCATTCCTTTTCCTTTCCCCCTTCCTGGTTCCGAGCTTTTCTAGCCTTTTCCAGTCTCCCGAATTCCTGGACTCCTTGATCCCGGAACTAAACGCAACCTGGAACCAGGCGAATCTCGAGCAGCGCTGTTCAAGACCAGGAGCGTTTGCAAGAAGGCAGCGATCGAAGTCACCGGCAAACATCGGACCCAGGTGAGAAGGAGGGAACTCCTTGACACTTTGAGACGCCACCCGACCGAACCTAAAAACGAGATGGAAGCTGCCGTGCAGGACTTAATGCTACGCATGCAAGAACTATCAACCGAGGTTCCAAATCTTAAGGCGGAAAACGCCACGCTCAAACAATTGGTCTTATCCTGGGATTCAGCTACAAAAGAGGGTGCCCTGTTGGGCGGTATTGTTGACAAGTATGATGGTTCGACAAAAACACTCTGCGGATTCCTGGATTTATGCCTGGTCCATTTTACCTTCAAGCCCTATTATTTTTGTTCGACCCCTAGGGCTAAGGTGGGTTTCATCATATCCCACCTTTCCGGCAACGCCTTAACTTGGGCAACACCCCTTGTCAACTCCGGTGATGCCCTCCTAGACAACTACGATGGGTTCATACAGGCCCTTAAAGGCATGTTTGACCGTCCAGAGCAGGTCTATACTGCCCAGGAACGCTTGCTGGACTTTCAACAAGGCTCCCAAGATATGCTCACTTATGTGACCAGATGTAAACAATTGGCCAAGGAAGCAGATTGGTCCCCTGAGGCTAGTTTTACCCTGTTCAGGAGAGGCCTAAACGAAGAGATCAAGGATGAACTGGCCAGGGTGGTCAGGCCAAATTCATTCCAAGCACTAATGGACCTGGCCTTGCAAATAGACTTTCGCATCCAGGAAAGGAAGGCTGAAAGAAAGATATCCAAGGGAAACCCACCCAAGACGTCCTTTGAGAGCACAGCCAGATCGGACACAAACCCAAGTCCAGCCCCAGAACCTGAACCCATGCAAATTGAAGCCTTTCGTGGACCCATATCGCCTCAAGAAAGATTGAGAAGGATCCATACGGGTTTGTGTATGTATTGTGTTTCAGACAAACATTTAGTCTGGCACCTCCTCGGCGTTTGGGAAACGCCAGCTCCCGTTCTTAAATGGCGCAGAGATTCGGGAGAGAGATGTTTGCTCCACATCAATTCCATCCTTGAACTCTCCTGGACAAAACAGTTTGGTGATACTACAGGCTTTCCTGTCACCCTCCAAAGACAAGACCTATCCCATTCTGGCCTTGGTGGACTGCGGAGCTATGGGAATCTTCATTGATCAAGACTGGGTGGTTAGTCATCATATTCCGTATGAGACCCGAAACACCATGCAGCCGGTGGAAGCAATAGACGGAAGACCACTCTCTTCAGGGTCCATAAGCCAGCAGACTAAAGAGATCCAACTTTCCATAAACCATCATCAAGAGCGGATTACATTCAACATCATTAAGTCAGTCCATTACCCCATGGTTTTGGGAATGCCCTGGTTACAAAAGCACAATCCGTATATCAATTGGACAGCAGGATCATTATTCCTGGGCTCAGAGTTCTGTATGTCCCACTGTCTGTCCCTGGATCCCTCCTCGGCAACTTCTAAAGAACCACCAAGAGACCAAGAAACACCACTCATGTTCCAGAGGCCTATCAGGAATATGCTGATGTATTCTCTACTGCCATAGTCCAGGCCTTACCCCCTCACAGGCCCGAAGACTGTGCCATAGATACTGATCCCTCAGCTGTAATTCCTTTCGGCAGAATGTTCATTCTTTCCGAACCCGAGAAAAAGGCCCTTCGGGAATACCTAGACACTAATCTTGAAAATGGCACCATAAGACCCTCGAAATCTCCAGCGGGTGCTTCATTGTTCTTCGTTCCCAAGAAGGATACCAAGGAACTCAGACCTTGCCTCGACTATAGAGGCTTAAATCAATGCACTGTCAAGGATCGGTACCCACTGCCCCTGATCTCGGATATCCTGGAAGCTGTGAGAGGAGCCGTAATATTCACCAAATTGGATCTCAGGGGTGCCTACCATTTGATCCGTATCCGGGAAGGAGACGAGTGGAAGACCGCCTTTAGAACACCCTTTGGCCACTACGAGTACCTGGTCATGCCCTTTGGACTAGCCAATGCCCCAGCAGTTTTCCAACCTTTTATGGATAGGGTGTTCTCCGATATGTTGTTTCTCTTCGTCATTGTCTATCTGGACGACATATTGATTTTTTCCAAGGACCCTCAGAAGCATGAAGGACATGTCAAGGCAGTTCTACAAAGACTCCGGGAACATCACCTTTTAGCCAAGCCTGAAAAATGTTTGTTTCACGTTACCTTTGCGCACTATCTGGGATTTGTCCTTAGTCCAGAGGGGATTGGCATGGACCCTTCAAAAGTAAAGGCCATTCTCGCCTGGCCTACTCCCACGTCCGTGAAACAAATCCAATCCTTCCTAGGACTAGCCAATTTCTACCAGAAGCTCATAACCACCTTTTCCGAGATTGTACAACCCATAGTGCTTCTGCTAAAGAAGGACACCCCATTTGTCTGGTCAACTTTACAAGAGACTGCATTCCAGCGTTTAAAGACTGAGTTCACACAAGCTCCCATATTGGCTCAACACGATACAAGTCGACCCTTTTTAGTGGAAACGGATGCCTCTAATTACCCCATAGGAGCAGTGTTGAAGCAGAAGATGGAGGACGATTTGGAACACCCCGTTGCTTATCTGTCAAGAACCTTAACTCCTAGTGAAACGCACTACTCCGTCCTGGAAAAGGAACCCTTAGCCATTCGCCAAGCTTTCACTGAATGGCGACATCTACTTCTAGGAGCCAGACATCCTGTCCAAGTCTGTACTAATCATCGAAACCTACAGATTCTACAGTCACTGGAGTGCAGGAACAGTCATCAGGCACGTTGGGCCTACTTTTTTGCCCAGTATCAGTTCCACATTACCCATGTCCCTGGATCACAGAACCTGATCGCTGACGCCTTGTCTCGCCGTCCTGACAATGTGACCACTGAAGATTAAGCATTTCCTAAAATGTTCTCTCCCACAATATTCGTAACCCAAGCAGTTAATCTCCTGGAAAAAGTCAGATCGCAAACCCAATCCTCGGAATTATGGAAGGACATTTCAACACGAAATCTCTGGAAATTAAGAGCCAAGGAAGGCTACTTATTCAAGGACAACACACTATTCATTCCTACACGGAAGCTACAGCAAAAGATAATAAACCTTTGTCATGCACACTCCATTCCGGGCACCGAGGTATCAACAACACCCTCCGTCTTATACAGAGACAGTTCTGGTGGCCTAAAATGAAGTCTGACATGCAGCAATACATCCAGACTTGTATAACCTGTGCCCAAAATAAACATGATGACAAGAGACCGGCGGGTCTTCTTCTGCAGCCCACTCTACCCTCTAAACCATGGGAAATCATCGCTACAGACTTCATAGTGGAGTTACCACCTTCCCGAGGATATACTACCATCATGGTCACCATAGATTTGTTTACCCATATGGCCCATTTTACGCCACTGATGAAACTACCCTCCTCTTCAGAACTAGCTGGAATATTTCTGGAACACATATTCCGACTACATGTGCTTCCTTCCAAGATCATATCTGACCGGGGTCCCCAATACATTTCACAATTATGGAAACACCTCTGTCGGGTATTTGGAATCCAACGTGCCCTCTCTTCAGGATATCGCCCCCAAACCAACAGAGCCACAGAACATGCAAATCAGACCCTGGAACAATATCTCTGATGTTTCGCTACCAAGGTTCAGGATGACTGGTCTCTCCTGATACCCGTTGCGGAATTCGCTTCCAACAACTCCGAACACTCAGTGTTACAGACCAGCCCCTTTTATTGTAGTCAGGGGTTCCATCCATTGGGCTTACCTTCGGTTCTTCCTGACCCTACAACAGTACCTACTGTTGACTCCTGGATCGAAAATCTTATCAACATTCACCGGGAGGCTAAAGAACACTTAGAGAAAGCCAGATTACAGACCAAGAGGTATGCAGATTCCAAGAGAAGACCAGGTCCGTCCTGTACGGTCGGTGACCGAGCGTGGCTGTCATCAAAACTGCACCCCCGACACTTACAACCAAACAAGCTGGCTCCCCGCTACTATGGTCCATTTCCCATCAAGGATATTATCAATCCTGTCTCATATTGAATCAAGCTACCTGACTCCTGGAAAAGAATTCATCCAGTCTTTCACACATCTCTATTGAAACCCTACATCCAGTCCTCTCGAAATCCCAGTAGACCACCTCCTCTACTGGTTGACAACCAACTGGAATATGAGGTGTGCCGGATTTGTGACTCCAGGTATAAGCGGGGCCATCTTCAATATCTAGTGGAGTGGAAAGGATATCCTCCTAGCGAAAGGACCTGGGAACCTATTTCAAATATCAAGGCTCTTCGGTTGCTCAGAAGATTTCACCTAATACACCCGGGCAAACCTGGAGGGAAAGGCCTTCGGAGGAGGCATGCTGTTATGAACTTCAGATCACGCCCCTTTTGGACCTCCTGGTCCTTGTCTCAATCGGGCTTGCATTCCGTACTACTTCCAACATGGCCGTCCAGAGCTGAAGCCCTTGCTCGCTCCATGCTTTGAACGCAGCTAGGTCTATTTATAGACCACACCTTCTGCGGCTCCGCGCGTCTCAATGCTATTGCAGAGTAGCCCAGACGTGTGTTCGTAGCTCGCGGTATTGTTTCCCTTGTCCCAGTGCTATTACCCATTCCTTTTCCTTTCCCCCTTCCTGGTTCCAAGCTTTTCTAGCCTTTTCCAGTCTCCCGGATTGCTGGACTCCTTGATCCCGGAACTAAACGCAACCTGGAACCAGACAAATCTCGAGCAGCGCTGTTCAAGACCAGGAGCGTTCGCAAGAAGGCAACGATCGAAGTCACCGGCAAACATCGGACCCAAGTGAGAAGGGGGGGGGGGGAACTCCTTGACACTTTCACTGCCTTTTCCAGGCAAAACAACCTCCTGCAGGGAACTCCTGGGATTCTCCATCCGTGGCTCTCGTCCTTCGGACCATTGCTCTGCTCCAGTAGGTTCACCTTCGTCCCCTGGAAACTCTGCTCCAACTAGTGTTCCACCTTGCTCAGAATGCGTTTCTACATTCCGCCTTTTATCAGCGTGAGGAGAGCTAATTGGTATCAGATTAATGCACTAAGGGTTAAGTGCCTGCCTTCGCCTGACCCAATTAGTGGGACATGTCCAATGCGAGTGTAAAAGTTAGCATTTTTACTCTCAGTCACTCTCTTCCTCGGCCCAGTTTTGGGGGGGGGGGTTGGGACTTTGGAGAATCCTATGCAATTGGTGGGATCATGGATATGTGAAAGGGAGTAATACCACTTCTCGCCAACGGCTGCCTCACCCCCACTCCCCGAAGACCCCTCAGCCAGGTGATCCTCCCGCACTAGTCCACCCACAGGAACTGGATCGAAAAGCAATGGCCGTGTCCTGGCCACCTGGATGACAAGTCCCAGAGGACTAGTGGGTGAGACACCCTTGGTTTCTCATATTCCCCACCAGTCTGGTGTCATCATTTGTTGCTAGGTGCCCGGTCTACCACTGCTTTCTTGCTGTCACACCACCAGGGGAAACAAGGGCTTCCCTGTTGCCGCCTCTCCCACCAACTATGACTGCTCGGTCAGACGAGACGTCAGCATTCTAGCATTCAGCTAGGCTCCGGTGCACTTCCCACCACACAATTTGCTCCACATTTGGACTTGGCTACCCCCTCCAGGAAGTCCCTTCTGCAAATGTGCATGTCTGCATCGGGCTCGCTCTCCGCTGAGCATAGGAGATTCCTCCTCGTACACAGTCCTCCCTGTGCTCAAGTACTTCCTTGCACAAAAAGGGGGCATTTCTATAGTGTTCCTCGTTGACTAAAGCATTACAAAGGAGACCACCGTTTCTTTCAGGTAAAGAAAAAAATATTAAAAGATGTGTCACTGTTCGGTGGTAGCATGAAGCTATTAGTAAGATAGTCTTTTCTACATCCATATTAGCAGACATGGTTTCTCTGGTTTGGGAAGTCCTTATCCCACAAAGGAGTGTCACTCCCAGTGAGGACCCGCTTGCCTAAATCCCTAGGGAGGGTTTTGCAGCAAAGGCTCACCTTCCTAGTGACACAGGCAGTTGTTCCCCTATGGGGAGAAGGGACAAATTGATCAGATTCATCACAACAGTGTATTGCAGCATCTGGAAAAACACATGATTTCTGGGGGAAAGTCCCACAGTCATTGATGGAGTAGCAGCAATCGCCAAAATGGCAATGCTGCCATGGCTACTGTGTATTGTTTAGGTAATGGTGATGCGGATTCCACGCAGTCTTTAATAAGCCAGATAGTGTGCTTTCAGAATTTGTTATGGGGGAAGCAAGCCACCAAGAATAGTATTAGCCACTATGAGAATGCCATATGAGATGGGAGGCATAAAGGTACCAGATTTTAGGTTCTAATGTCATGCAGCTATTACCCAATTTGTGATAGCATGGCTCTCTGGCAGATCGATAGGCAGGTTGATGCATTGATTACAAGATTATACATCCCAGCATAGCTCTGGAGATAGCATCCTGGTGTTGGAGGAAAGTCATGCATTTACCCTTGTCCACAAATTTGGCTGTTTGGTGTAAGATGGCGAGAATGATGGGTCAAAAGTGGATGCACCCATCAGGCGACCCAGTATTTGTCATAAAGGGTTATAAATCCTCAACTAGGAGTAGGTTACATTGATTGCAGAGAGACGAGAATAAGGACCATAAACATGTTCTATAAAGAGGATACATTCTAAATGGAAAATCCTAGAAGCTCAAACCACTTTTTGGATTATACAAGTTTAGTGGCACAGGGAGCAGTTCCCCAATCAGCTGCAAGAGCATGTAGCGTGTATAACTATCAAATAGTTGGGGGAAGGGAGGAAATGTATCATGCAGCTGTCTAAGCTGGGTGTAACGGTTTATTGAGAGGCCACCCTCAACACAGGGAGTTCCTTCCCTCCCTACTAAAGGTGTTACGCAACAAACTGTTAAACGGATTCTTTTATTCAGCCCTACTTCTGACACATATTATGCCTCTTTGATCCTTACCCCCAGAGTTAACAATGAGCCAAGAACCAGGCCAGTGTACAGGAAATAGATTTGCATTTATTTAAATTAAAAGTAATAGAATTTTGACGAAAGTATCAAACACCACTTTATCCCTGGTACGCACAATACATTTCATTTTTGTTTTTATTGATTTAGCTGAAATTAATCAACTTTTCAATATATGTACAAACATCAAATATACATTTATACTAAGAAAATTTCATTGAGATCAACCAATTAAAATCAAAAGGATTTGAATAAAATATCAATATAAGAAAATAATTTCACAATTTGCTTTTCAAGTTATAAGATCTTAAATAACATTTCTCCTCAAGATGCAATGAAGGTTTATTTATTTTAATTACATTTCAACAAAAAATGAAAATTCAAAATTCAGAATACTATTGACAAAGCAAGTTCATCCAAATAATGTAGACAAATCTGGATAAAAAAAAGCTATCTAACAATGTCTGTCATTATGTATAAAACTGCTAGAACGGAGGAGGCTTAATCACTTCTAGAACCAAGACTATTTATCAGTGAGCATTATCATTTCAATTTCAATGAGACCAGAAAATGCACAGTTGCTATCTGGATTGAAACATTTTTGGTACACATCAAATACCATCTTTTGTTGCAATCAAACGCTCCAAGCTGGACACAATGATGGCTAAAATACTTTAAGCGTTCTTGAATTAGCAAAGGACATAATGAAATGAGATGTTCTAGCGTCTCTGGTGCCTCCGGAGACATACAAAACCAACAAAAATTGGCATGTTCTGGAATAAGTCTACATTTAGTTAAAATGGCACGAGTGTGCCACAAGTTAAAACGTAGGCGTAATATGCCAGTACGTGTATGAGGGGATGAAAATTTGAGCAAATAGGGTTCTGGGGTACCAACGCGTTTTTGTGTTGAAATCTCTGGGTAGAAGTATTTTTATAACGTAAGCATTCATCCCTCATGTTGATCCAATCCTTACAATAGACTAAGGATTTAGCTTTGTTGGGATTGGTTACTAGAATGTTAATGGACACTTCGGCTGACAGAAGAATATAGAAGATGCCCTTCAGACATCCTTTAACAAAATTATGAGACAATGTGAATCTGTAGTTTGACAAAAAATTCAAGATGTTATCGTCACAAGTTGATATTAGGCATTTCCGAAACAGGGCACAAATTCTCCATTGATACTGAGCATATAAAGAAACCAATCCCAATTCATAGCGTATCCATGAAGCGGGGACGCATTGAGGGAGATGTAAAACAGTCTTCCGGTATTTTGTTTCAAGCCTATCAAGCGCCTGCTTGGACCACACCGATTGACATTCAAGGCCATATAGAACACAGGAAATCGTTTTTTGTCTCCAGTAAAGTAGTATCTGGTTCCAATGTAAATGTGCCATAGCAATGTAATATAATTTTAGTTTGAGAGATCGCTGTGGCTAATTTTTGATTTACTAATTCTAAATGACCTTTAGATATAACAGTCCCCTCAAATATCATCCGGAGATAAGTGTAGTTTGCAACTACTAACAATTTAATTGATTTAATGTTCCAGTGAAAATGAGTTGCATTAAATTTGTTTGCCGAACAAACGATTATTTGAGTTTTTTTTTAAATTGATTTTCAACTCATTTTGTACTATATAAATATCAAAGTTGTTTAGCAATCTTTGTAGACCACTTGGGGTCTTTGAAATGAGAACCAAATCGTCGGCATACATTAAGGTTTGTTATTTAATTTCGGGGAATCAGAAGGTACTGTTATAAACGTTTGTCTAACTTCATGTAGGAAGTAATTGAAAATTTCTGACGCAAGCAGACAACCTTGTTTTAGACCTTGTTCCGTGGCAGATAATAAACCCTCAGTAGTTAATCTGATATGAATTGAGGTTTGTGCATGTAAAGAACAGATGATGTCAAACAATGTACGAGGGCAATTATCTCTTGAGTTTGGAGAAGAGTAAGGGCCTAGAAATAGCATCAAAGGCAGTGTGCAGATCAACGAAGGCGAAAAATACTGGTTGTTTTTGTATTTGGCATTGGGTTTTTAGTCCATTCAAACACAACAGGTTTATATTAGTTCCCATGCCCGCCAAGAATCGAGTCTGGAAAGGATCTTGCATGTTATTAGTCTTTGTCCACAGGTTAAAGTCACACAAAATCAGTTTTGCAAAAAGCTTACCTGGCACGCCTAAGAGTGCTATGGGTCTATAATTGTGCGGGTTCTCCCCATCACCCTTTTTATAGATTGGCACACTTATAGACGTTTTCCAGGATATGGGAATTATGCGTGAAGCTATAATATGATGGAAAAGACTGTTTAGAATGTCTGCCTATATTCCCGGGTTTGCTTTAAACATAGAGTTGGTAAGCCCGTCAGGACCCATCACTCTGGAAGGCTAATTTTTTGATGTAGTCCACAAGAAGGGCAGGAGAACATTCTACTAGCCATACAGCATCCTGCTGAACTGATGTAGCCAAGTTAGAAAAACTGCTGTCTGAGTATAAGCTGGTATAATGTGCTATCCATTGGGCTTCTGTAACATTGTGCGCTTGTAGCAATGGTTGGGTCTGATGAGCACAATGATTAAAGATAGCCCAGATTTCAGCTGAGCTTTTGTTATCAATTAGTTTGAGCATGTGATCACCATCATTTTGAAGGATCTGAGCTCTATAAGATCGAAGCCAATTACGATATTTACATTTAGCAGTTTTGAGAAGCTGAGCAGTGAATGAAGACTGCAAAAGAAGAATGGATTTCTTTTCACGTCTAAATTGTGCTTTTCTTGCTTTTATGGCAGCATTGAAGGAATGTCGAGGCAAGGCTTGATTTTAGAGGAAGAATGTTTCAAGTTTCGAAATTGAATGAATAGATTTGGATAATGGAAAGACATTGGAGTATTGTTGTACGATGATAACATTCTGAAGAGTCATGAGAATTGGTTGAGACCATCGAAGGACAGTTTTAGCATTATTGACTGTTAAATCTTGAGAATATATTACTTGTGTAGGAATTGTCTGTGACCACCCAATCGTTAGCGATAGCAGACTATGATCACTATGCTTTTGTGATATAATGTCAAACGATTGAATATGCCCACTCAGGGTAGAGGGGACATAAATATACTCAATGATGCTACTTGCGTTCTCTCTTTGCCAGGTGGCATGGGTTGGTCTATCGCTTTCTGCGGAATTGTTGACCATATAAAAATTCCTCTCACTCATAAAGGTGGACCAACGGGTGACTTTAAGAAAGTTCGACTTGGTTTTAGGACAAAAGCAGTCTAAATTGAGGTCACCGACAATGATCGTGTCCGTAATTCAAGGCGTAACCATTACTAAGTCAAGCAATCGAGTGATGCCTATATAGAAAGCCTCATCTGTTAGCCCAAGAGGATTGCGATACATGTTGATGAGAGCAATTCTATGTGGTAAGCACGAGATCTGGACCAATTGAAGGTAAGCGGACTCTGAATCCCATGGTAAGATTGAGAGACCTTTTCTCATATTAACTGCAACCAAGAGATCCGATGATGGCCTTCATTTAGTTCCTGCAATAGCAGGAATCAATGAAACTTCGTAGTTATTTCAGACAGGTGATCGAATAAGCCAGGTTTCTTGGAATGCTATGATTTCGTATTCTAAAGGAAAGTCACGTATGGACGTTTGGAGATGGGAATGCCCGCGTGTGTTCAAACTAGCTATAGAACAACTTATGCTAGAAAAGGTTGCTGGTGGTTATGATGCCAAAGACTGTAATTGCTGTGATGCATTACCATTCAAGTGACTCGGATAGGAGTTAACTGCTTGGCAGGCTGACAGTGATTTAGAATTCGAGCGAGCGGGATCTTGCGCTAAAAGAAAGCCCATACTGAAAAATTGCAGTTTGGTTTTCCATATGTTATTGAGTACAACTCCTGATGGAATCCAGAGTCTGACCATCGAACATGTGGATTCTGAAATGAACTCGATCTGGTCGATATCACCAGATGAAATGTCCTCCAGTTCCACAATATCAGAAAAAAATGTTTAGAACACTGCACCTGTTCAAATTGTAAGATGGAAAGGGCCCTTCTCTACGTTTGAGAATGAGCGAGTGACAGCGAGACTGCTGTAGAATATGTTGAGAGACAGATGTAGTCATGGCTTCATTTATTTATTTATTCAAATTTATTTAAAGCGCACATCAGCCCTGGGGCATCGTGGCGCTGTTACAGATAAAACTGTTGAGTGAGTTGGGGAGAGCATTCCAAAGCTTAGGTGCTATGTGTAGGCTGTGAAGGGAAGGTAGAAGGGTCTTCTTTATTGGAGGGCAGTCCAGAGCCACTCGTACAAGTTTGTGCAAAAGCAGAAGGCACTCGTGACTGAACTAGGAAATTTTGCTTTGAAAGAGCAGGCAACTGTGAAGATGTGTCACTCGGCAAAAGCCAGTGTTTTAATTGCGGATCTCTGGGCTTTGGGGCAGATTTTTTTTTTCTTCATAGTCAAGACGTTGAAGAAGATAATTGTCAACTGCTTGTTTCATGCGATCCAGTGCCGCGGCTAACACTAAATCATTCCCTAAAAAGGGAATGACATTGGAATTTGATTGAGTGAGTGATACTGTGGTAGATTTGATACATGAGCTGGAGGGTGGATTATTCACAACACGATCAAGTTCACGTATCAGGTCATTTAATGGAGGATAGGAGACAGGTATACTAGCTTCAACAACCTTAGTCAAAGGGAGTAGAAACCGGTTGCATAGGTAGTGATGGGATGGAAATTTCTACGTCTGCCTCTGGATTTGAAGATGGCACAGACTCTTTCTTTTGCAATCAGATCTTGGGAAATAGCAGATTTAATAACTGGAAAAAGGCACGTAGAGTATCTTTCCGAAGTCTAGCATTTAAGTTGTTTTTTAAGAACAGAACTACACTCCCATCCGTCTGTTTGAGTTTTCTTGTGTTTTTTTTTTGTTATTGTCAGTCTACGGGTGAGACAAGACGATTTAGATTTCTTCTCCTGTGGTTGAATAGAAACAGGGACTGCTTCATTAGTATCCTGTACGAGGGGTGTATCAGGGATGCTGATCCACGACTTATGTTCTTCTATTGCATTGGCAATTGATTCTGCCTGCATACTGTTAGTAATTACATTGGAGAAGGCAGGCAGCACTGCTAAAGAAGTGCTAATAGGGGCCACAGGGGAGCCTACTGTCACAATAGAAACACAGTAATTCGAGACAACGGTTGCAGCCGAAAGAAGATCATGCAAATGAGTAGTAAGCCATTGTGCTATTTGTTCTGTTTCGGTAGCCTGTTTGTTCACCTTGCCATCTAAACCTTCAAATAATTTAAGAAGGCTTTGTAGAGTAAGATTAACGGCAGCAAGGGCCACTTCAATCAAGGGGGAGGAGAGTATTGGAGATACTTTTGCAACATTAGGTACCATTCTACGTGGTGTTGGATAGACAAAAGAGACAGGACTGGAGTGCAATGAGCACCTCGACCTCACAGCTGCCTCATAGGAGAATGGCGAGTCATCAAGTATAGAAATAGGTGATTCACACTGGCTTGCGTGAAGTGAGAGGTCTGCATCATTAGAACAGGATGAAGAACGGAAAGCAGGGGGTGATAAATCTCGAGGTGACGGAGGTAATGCACAGGGTAATAGAGTATGTAACATAGTTTGATCTGACAAATAGTGTGTAGAAGTTTCTTTGTCACGTGAGAAAATGGGTAAAGATTTGAAAAAGGGTGGTAGCTGGGGCCGCAATAAATGCAAACTCAACGGATGAGAATTCATCCGTGCAAATGCCGACTCAATAACAGATGGTTTGGGCACAATACATTTCTCTCAACATAAATAAATCACAAAAGTGAGTTGAAAAGAACACAAATTCCAATTCTTTACTCTCTACAAATGTCACTAAAAGTAATAATTAGCGCTGGTCAGTGAACACATTTATAGATGTAGTGCTGCACAATTTCGATTTTCCTGCATTTCAAAAAAACTAGCAGTAGGGTTTCAATATTGGTACAATATATATGGCAATTATGATTTCACCCACAGTTTCTTTTTATTTTAAATAAACACAGGGCGATTTAGCAGCTTGTTTTTCAGCCCCCACCCTCCTACTTTGGTCTGTGTTGGGGAAGTCAGACAGAAAAATTTGAAGGATTTGGGGAATTTTGGATGTCAGACCCCCCCCCTCCACTGAAAGGCCCGTGTTAGGGGAACATTGGACAAAAAGATTGGATTGATTTAAGAACAAAGACACCCCTCTTCCTTAAAGAAGTCGCGGTCAACCAGACAAAAAGGATTACCCAGTTAAATGATAGGCTATAGTTTTTCAGCGCACACTGGGAAGTGAGCTCTGTTCATTTTGAATTTTAGAAAAAAAAAATCACCCTGTAGTGTCCCACCAAATGAGGAATTAATTAAATTAATCTATTTAGGTAAATAGGCTAAGGACCTACACAATTTTACCCCCTCCACCTTCCCCCTATAAAGGGAAAAGGATTTAAGGCACCCCTCTGTCGGGCTGAGACCTTTCACAGCAGACCTTTTGGTTTCCCAGGGCTCAGTTCTACTTGCATAGAAAGCCTCAGGACCCTCTGGAAAGATAGGGCATGGGTCTGGTCCCTCCACTCTCAAGGATGGCGTCCCACTCTCCACCATAGCACCCAGTTAGCGTTTAGGCCTTCCTAGCAATAGACAGCTCCACCCGGATGCACTCTCAGCAATCTCCTCTAGTGTTTTCTTGCAGCTGGCAGATTCTAAGTTGCAGCAGCAGTCTTTTGATGGTACATTTCAGCAGCTCTGTCCCTTCCTCCCTTATGTAGCAGCGATGACACCACCAGTTTTACAATTTTGAGGGAGTACCTGCAAGAGGACACACAAATAGGATTGGACACCCTTCTCTCTCCTCCCATACCAAGCCTCCTAGTCACGATTGGTTTAGCGGTCTGGAGCAGACATATGGCAGCTTAATTTACAAGCCCCATTTGTTCTTATGTCAAATATTTTCAAAAATCTAATTATGTGGCAAAACTTCATAATTTTAGTAATAACTGCCATAATATTCGTATTTTCTGTTTCAGTTGTTCATGGGGAATTAGATAAGACGACAGCTCTGTCCGCACCATGTTGCACGGCTGATTGGCAATTTTCTGCCATTTTCACAGAAAGCATAACAGTTATGAACATGCATTTTCCTACCCATATTCCTAATTTTACCCTTCACCAGTTCACCAACTTTTACATTTGGGGACATTTTCAGATCAGCCAGGAACCTAGTTTAACTGACCATTACAGTTCCCTAAATCTTATGTGCATGAATTCTATATATCTCCAAAATCACCTGGAAATGACCTAAATAAATGGTACATAAATTAAGAAAATACACCTTATGGTTGCTGGGAAAAAGGCCTAAATGATAATAGACCTTTTAAATTAATAGTAAATCTTCATGTGGGACAAATGGCAATTCTCATGCCTTCAGGCCGTATGGTCTCACAGGGCTTGCCTGTAACCAGAGTTTTTTTCTTTCGCAGTCTCTTTGAAGTGGGTTACCTGTTTGAAGTTGGGTTTTCAGGCTCCCTTAATTGAATTGTCTTCACAGCTCCCCTCTTCACACCTGCTTTCTACATTGTGGTTATGCATCAGCCAGGTGAAATGGTCCTAGAGAGACAGCCAATCTAACAAGCACTTGGCTTTCCACACCTTCCAGAGAAAGCCACATTTTATTGCAGTTGTAAACACATGGACGCCAGCCTTCCAGTGCTGAAGTTCCTTGTGACATGTGTCTCAACAGCCAGCAAAAGGGTTCGCCTCTGGCCTACAGAACTTTTCCCATGGAAAGCAAAGTGGATTTTCAAATGTCACTGGCATTTTGTATGCCAAACATAATATATATTACTTTTTGTCAACACACACCCTGTGTTTTTCCTGACATTTTTTCCTGTTAGCAGTGGTACAATTTTGACATTTAAACTACAAATACACACGCCTAGCCGTTTTTGGGGGTCAGTGTTGAAAAATCCTGTTTTTCATGTGAAGGGGACCTTTGATTCCTTCTTTTGTGGATTAAAATGCTGCTTTTCCTTTGGTAGTGACAGGTAAACCTTTTCCTAATGGCTCTTCAAAAACACGCCTGCAAAGTCATTTTTGTGTCAGTGTTGACTAATTCTGCGTTTAGGTGAAAAAGACCTTCAATTTGGGGTCTTTGGATGCACCCCACATGGGTAAGGCTTAACTAATGGTTACGGAATACTGGGAAAAAGATTTGGGTGTGCCGCAATCAGGCCATGAACGGAAGGCATCCTTCACTCATACAAGGAAGGTGCTTAGTCTGGAAACAGCGTTTTAAACTCCCACACTATGAATGCTTGATGAGAGCATATCGGACAACCATGACTCTTTAAAAAGGGATGGCTGGACAAAGGGGATTAGTGATTGCTGGCGGGTTACCTACATATGCGGATCCCCTGTTGTATAACAGTTTTGGGTTTGTGTACTAGCGAGGCGGTCAGGCATGGCAGGGAGGGTGCTTATAACTTAGTGCCAAACTCTGCTTGCTGGATCTGCTTCCAGATATGAGGAAATGGCCCCAACGTCAGAAATATGTGCCTCTGGGGCTAGCGCTAGTCAAGTGGGTTATTGGCAGTTACTGGAAAAAGACTAGGGCTCCAACGGTGGAAGTCTAGTTTTGGAGCGTTAAGGAAATGGGCAACAGCTGAATCTGACCTATTAGACACAAAAAGGGAAATGGGACAGAATGTGTTGGATAGACTCTCTGGCACCAGTTACCCGAGTAGTTGAATGTAGCCAATTCCCTTTGTCTATCGCCAGGAAAGAACTTTGACGGTAATATAATCAGTAACCATGAATGATCTAACACAGCGCTCTGTAAGTGCCTGTGGATATTTTGAATGCCAATGTCTGCACCCAGTTCTTCTGCTGTTTTTGAGTTCACCACCACCTGTCTTTAACTTGTTCTGTCTATCATCATGACATTTCATAAATACTTTTTTTTTAAAAAAGGAAATAAATATGTATTATCAAAACCAAAGGCTCACGAGATAGAAATTGGAGAGTTTTAAAAGCATTGAAATTCAGTAAAAAAAATAAATATAAAAAGACAGAACATTCATTTAGAAGCACTATAGACAAAGCGTTTTTTCAAATGAATATTGCATCATTAGTTCATAAAATCAGGTTGCAGTGCTGGGAGGAAGTCTGTCCTTCAATTACTTTGCTATTGAGGATAGAATCAAAAAAATGCTTTTTATAACAGAGAAATATTGCCAACACTTTCGCAGGTACCATGAATGATGATTAAAGGTTGAGAGGGATTCCTGTCTCCTCTGGACAAGGCCGGCATTGTGACACAGTGCAAAGAACAAGTTACTCTCTTACCTGGTAACGTTCTTTCGATGGGATGGTCCGACGACGTATTCCATATCTATGACATGTAGTCACCACAGCTGTGCTGGCTCGGAAAATCTTCGGCGTCTGCGTCCTGCGTCGATGATGATGATGTCAATACGCCGCCCTCGAGGACCTCCTCCGATGGCTGACGTCACTGGATGTTATAAGTAGGAACCACGACGCCCGTAGACTCAGTTGTAGTTTTTTCCCAGAACGTGTGGCACCAGTCTTCTGCCAGTCTGACACACAAAGCCTTGCGGAAACGTAAGCTGCAATCGCATAAGAAATTCTGTAGCGGGGAAGGCAGGGAGGCAGAGATATGGAATACGTCATCAGACCATCCCATCGAAAGAACGTTACCAGGTAAGAGAGTAACTTGTTCTTCGAGGGGATTGGGTCCTCCGACGTATTCCATATCTATGACAGACTCCCAAAGCAGTACCAATGCAAGGAGGTGGGAAAAGAATTTGGAAAACAGAAATTTAGAATGCCCAATCAAATTGCGGAGTAAAGGACCGCCTTGCCAAAGGCCAGATCCTGCCCACGGATGGAATCGAGGGAGTAGTGACGTACAAAAGTATGTACCGAAGCCCAGGTGGCTGCATCACAGATGTTACGAATAGGAGCACCCCTCTGTAGGGCAGTAGAGGCAGCCATACCCCTGGTAGAATGGGCCCGCAAGCCGACCAGTGAGTCCTTAACCGCCAAGCGGTAACACTCAGAAATAGCCAGAATAATCCAGCAAGACAAAGTCTGTTTCGTCACAGCTTGTCCCAAACGCTTTCCAGCGTAACCAATGAAGAGTTGATCGTCCACTCTGACCCGGAACATGCGTGAAATATAAAAGCTTAACGCTCTCCTAGGATCAAGCCTATGGAGCCTCTCCTCTTCCTTACCAGGATCTGGAGGAGGATAAAACGCCGGAAGAACAACCTTCTGGCCTAAATGAAATTCCGACACCACCTTCGGAAGAAAGGAAGGACGAACTCGAAGGACAACCCTGTCCTTATGAAACAGAGTGAAGGGTGGCTTAACTGAAAGTGCCTGTAACTCACTCACTCTGCGAGCGGAAGTGACCGCAACCAAAAATACAGTTTTAAGAGTTAACAGTCTCAAAGGGCATGAATGCAAAGGCTCAACCGGAGCACCCATCAGAAACTTCAGAACAAGGTTCAAATCCCAACCGGGCACCTGGAAAGGTGACGGGGGGGAACACATTAGTGAGCCCTTTCAGAAACTGAGAAATTAAAGGAATTTTAAAATAGGAACACTCTTCAGACAAGCGCTTAAATATGGACAGCGCCACCAGGTAACCTTTAATGGTACCCACTTGCATGCCCCTGTGGGCCAAAGAAAGCAAAAAAGACAGAACCAGGGGAATGTCACATGCAAAAGGATCCACATTCTTAACCCTGCACCAGTCGCAGAACTTACGCCAACGGCAACGGTACAGGGACTTTGTTGCTGGCCGTCTGGCCGAGAGCAATACCTCCATCACGTCTTTAGGGAGGTCCCAATCCTTATACCTCAACCTTTCAGAAAGCAAGCGTGAAGGTTGAGGGATCTGACCTCTGGATGGAGAACCTGACCCCCCTCCCGTGAGAGCAGATCGTCTCGGTAGGGAAGACGAGGTGGAGGGCAGATGGACAAGTCGAGAAGATCCGAGTACCACGTCCTCCGGGCCCACGCCGGAGCAATGAGGATCATCTGGGAACCGAACCTCCATAACCTCCGCAGTACTTGCAGGATGACGGGGACTGGAGGAAACGCATACAGCAGTGGGAATGACCACTCCACCACAAACGCATCTCCTAAGGCTCCTTTTGGAGGAAATTCCGCAAGCAGAACCTCTCGCACTTCCGGTTGACACTGTAGGCGAAGAGATCCACTTGAGGGGTCCCCCAAAGGGTGAAAATCTCAAGGAGAATCTCCTGAGCCAACTCCCACTCGTGAGAGATCGCGCTCTGCCTGCTCAGAGCGTCTGCCGTCTCGTTTTTGTCTCTGGCCAGATGAACTGCCGAGATCGAAACTTCCTGCTGGATTGCCCAGAACCAGAGCTACATCGCCTCCCTGCACAGAGGAAGTGACCCTGCCCCCCCTTTTTGTTGAGGTAGTGCATGGTCACCGTGTTGTCCGTCAGGATCAGGACATTCTTCCCTCGCACAGTCGGCAGAAAAGCCTTCAGGGCTAGCCGGACGGCCCTCAGCTCTAACAGATTGATATGGAGTCTGGACTCCGACAGAGACCAACGACCGCTGACTGTCAACTCGTTGGCATGAGCCCCTCATCCCGTGAGGGATGCGTCCGTCACGATCGTCACCTCCGGCCAGGGTAGCCAAAATGGAGCCCCCTTCATCAGATTGTCTTTGACGGCGCACCACAGAAGGTCCTGGGCGACCGAGGACGGCACCTGAACAGGGTCCGACATCCTGCCGGAGGACTGAGACCACTGGAGCTTGAGTGCCCATTGCAAAGATCTCATCCGCAACTTGGCCTCTGGCACCAGAAGAATGCAGGATGCCATGAGGCCGAGCAATCTCAAGAACTCAACTGCGGGGAGACTCTGGGCAAGCTGAAACTTGTGCACCATCTGCTGAATGTGAGGAGCCCTCACCTGGGGAGGAAAACAGTGCCCCGGGGATGTGTCGAGCACTGCTCCGTTGTACTGGAGCCTCTGAGTTGGTGTCAAATGGGACTTCTTTAAGTTGAGGGAGAAGCCCAGCTTGTGGAGGGAGTGGCAGGTGACTGACAGATGATCCAGGACTTGCTCGGGAGAGCGCGCCCTGATCAACCAATCGTCCAGTTAGGGGTAGACGTGAATCCCCCCTTTCCTGAGGTGCGCTGCCACCACTACCATGAGCTTGGTGAAGACCCTCGGGGCGGAGGTCAATCCGAACGGCAGGACCCGAAACTGAAAGTGCGAGTCGCCAACCGCAAACCTCAGGTACTTCTTGTGCTTTGGATGTATCGGCACATGAAAATAAGCGTCCTTGAGGTCGAGAGACACCAACCAGTCCTGAAGTTGAAGGGTCTGGAGGACTTGAGAGAGAGTAACCATCTTGAACTTGTCCTTCCTGAGGAGTTTGTTCAAACCGCGCAAGTCCATGATGGGTCTCAATCCCCAGTCTTTCTTGGAAATCAAAAAATAAGGGGAATATCATCCCTTGTTCCTCTCTGCTACAGGCACCAGTTCTATGGCGCTTTTCTCCAGCAGGGATTGAATTTCCTGCGCAAGGAGCGGATCCGGACTCTTCAAAGAGAGATCCCCGGTGGATTGTCTTGAGGCCTCTGCCGGAAAGGAAGACAGTAGCCGTGGGTTATGATCTCCAGAACCTACACATCTGAAGTAATGGCGCGCCACTCTACAAGATGCTGCGCCAGCTTTCCCCCAACCGGCGAACCATGGGAAATGGCCTCATGACTGAGCTGAAGTGGCTGCAGCATTGCCTGAGGGCAAAGAGGCAAAAGCCCAAGCGGCCTTGGCACCTCGAGTACCTTGTTTACCACCTCTGGCACCTATAGTGGGCCCCTTTGACTGGCAGCTCCTCTCGCTTTACCAAAGGATGAGTAATAACGAAAGGAACCTCCCCTCCATTGCTGTCCCCTCGGATGAAAAGGCGGAGGTTGGCGAACTGCAGCGTCCGAGCGAGACCTCTCCCGCGAATCGTGCCGACCACCCGAGCCCGAAGGCGTACGAGCAGTGTCTCTCGACCGATCTCGACCGATCACGACCGACCCCACTCGGAGGCGCGGATGGACCAGTGCCCCCGATTTGAGAATCGCTAACATTTCCTTCCCGAAGGAAGCCCATTCCTCTGACGTCGCATGCTTGGTGGGATAAGCGACCTGCCGACGGGCGGAGTCCTCGGATGAGGACGGGGAAGGTGACCGATGACGGCGCTTCTGGGAGTGCCTCGAAGAGGCAGAGGAGTGGCAGGATCGACTCCGGGACCGAGGCCCACTGGGCATCCGACGACGATGCGGAGAGTCACCCCTTGAATCGTCCGTCGAAAGCCCTGCAGACCTAGACTTCTGTGGCTTGGACACCTCACCTACCGACAACTTCTACTTGCGCTCCCGCAAGGCTTTGGACGTGAGCGACTGGCAGTCGACACAGTCATCCGTGTCATGGGCCTCCCCGATGCACCAGAGGCAGGCCTCGTGCGAGTCCGTCACCGACATCTTGGACCCACAGTCCCCGCACTTCTTAAAGCCCAGACGAGGTAGACATCTTCACAAAGAAATTCTTCACAATATGAACAGGTTCGAAGAGCCGAGAAAGAACAGAAACTCCAAAGAGTCGAGGCGTGCCGAGATCTCCGAAGCGAACACGTTCATGGAAAAAACGGAACTGAGGCTGCGGGCGTTGTGCATCGTGCGTCCTACTTATAACATCCAGTGACGTCGGCCATCTAAGGAGGTCCTCGAGGGCGGCGTATCGACGTCATCGACGCAGGACGCAGACGATTTTCTGAAGCAGCACAGCTGTGGTGATTACATGTCATAGATATGGAATACATCGGAGGACCCAATCCCCTTGAAAAGCTATCTACGCAACGGTGCTCTCAAAGATCCCCATTTTGTGCCTGGGGGAAGTTTTCTCACCCAGAACATGTGCTGGGCCACAGGTTGGATGCACCTACGTATATTTATTTTTGCCGAACTGTGGTCTGGCTTTATTGGCATCCACTTGCTCCCTGGAATGGAGAAAAATTTCTCCAAGATCGTCCCGCGGCCTGGACCTTTTCTTTGTGGTGCTTGTTTGCTGTTTTCCATAATGAGAACTGCCATTTTGCCTATGTGAATAGTGGCTCAGCTCACAAGGGAACATTTTAGTTGAATGGAATCTGGTTTAGGCTGGATGGCGTCCTGCCAGACACCTCACTTGTGAAAGTGGAATATGGCTGGCCTTCCCGGATTGGATGGCTGGCAAAACATTTGATGGATTGCACGGTAAATGGAGAGAAGAATGTCATTGAGGTTCTTTGTGGCTGGTTGTGCTTCTGACTCATGATCCTCCAGAAGGCAAAGCTCTGCCTCCCTTTGTCCATCACACTTGAGGCTCTTACTCGTATCCACATGAACAGACGAATCCCCCTGCACTGCAGCCGTGTGTACTCTAGAGTGCATGCCTGATCCATCCTGGCCAGGACACCTGCAGATGTCCTGCCTTGTAGGACCCTCAGGCAGCCCTTGGATCTGACCGGAGCAAACTGTGACATGCTTTAAAAGGTTACCTCTCACTGATGCTGTAGAACTCAGGTCTTCATGTGCTGCCTTGAGTGGGCATTCCAACCTCGCTGGTAGTGTAGTCTTTACCCAGCCACCTGCAGCAACTGTGTGTGTAGGCTGTGACTAAATCTGAATCCAAACACCAAGACAGTCTGCTAACCATGACTCCTGGACTACCC